>NW_021940526.1:3675022-3910391 GCF_001715985.3 Manacus vitellinus
GTGTTGGCAAATGCTTGGAAATTTGGGATGCCTCTAAAGTTCTCCTTTGATGCTTGTTGTTCGTGATCATTGTGACACATTTTCCAGCAGGAGTCAGAGGCTTTGTCTGAAAAATGAGGATCCCATAGTGTACTCTTAGTGACATCCAGCCCCACTTCCCAAACAGGCAGTCAAAATAGGTCATATGGAGAGAACAGGAGCATTAGTCAGAGCCTTGGGATGGGAGCAGAGCTGGGAGTACAGTCCATGTCTGGCACAGGGATGCTGCTGCTGAGCTGGGAAGTAAAGTTACATTTCACAAGACTATCCTTCTTGTTGACATTCCAAGTATTATAGAAAAATATCAATGTAATAAACATCAGTCCAGCACACAAATAATCTTGGCTGATCCCTAAGGAAAAGGCAGAAAAAGCTGAAGTCAAATATTTTTATCCTGTTTGCTTTTATCTCATAGTAGAAAAAAGTCTTCAGCATCTTTTGTCTGCGTGATGTAGGTTAAAATAACAGCCCCAGAGCCAGGAGGTTTTCTGTTAATGTGTGAGAGTTATTTCAAGAGTATGATGTTATTTAAACATAACCAAAATGTGCCTGCTTATTTTTATCTGAGCCTGTTATTTCTGTGCACTGCTTTGCAGAATAAATACTACACAAGAATTTAAATATTAGTTCTGTTCAAAGAGAAAGAATTTAGAAAACTTTCCCAGTCGTTTCATTCACTTTTTCATCTGACTCTTCCCAACCTTTTCTTAATCTGCCATAGTTTTATCTGTGTCTAACAGTCTAATGTACTTCTACAGTCTCCAGCTGATGTTTGATCTCTGGTATGGCCAAGACCATTTCTGCTTCACTTCTCCTTGAGTTGGGGAGTTCAAGTGAGAGTCTAACCCCAAAAATACCCACAAAATCTGAAGTAATCCCGAAGACTTGGTTGGTTTGGGCCAGGTGCACATTGAGCTGAGCAGATTCTGACTGAGAGTCTCCAACTGCAGAATTCTGTGTTGGGAGTCCCTGGAGAGTCCTTTGTAACATCCATGGATCTGTAGGCAGAGTTGCATGAATTCTATCTCAGGTGTTTTATTTTTCCCCTCCCATTGGACATCTGTTTCTTGCAGCAGGCTTTCTGTGGAGCAGGTTTTCCTAAGCTTTAGGATGCCAGAAGATAAAACAACTGGGGATTCTACTGCATGTCTTTGGTTGGTGTGTGTATTGTGTGACATCCACACGTGCTAGGGAGACAGCCAGGCATTTCCATGCCCCGGAGCCATGGCATTAGGGATGACAGTGGCAGGGAAGTGAGTCAGCATCCTGGGGAACAATGACCCAGACGGTGGTTCGGCACCATGGGAACAGCGCTCTGGGATGTCATCGGCAAAAGCACCTCATTAAACAGACCACCAGAGAACGATGACAGCACAGGCAGTATTTCTGATTCCCAAGAGGAAACACAGCTCCCACACAAAACCTCCCAGCACTCCTTTGTGGAAAAATAGTATCTTGATCACGATTTTGCCGTAGTACAGGTTTTCTCATCAGTTTTCTTGTCTTCCAAGCCTAAAATGCCCTCTGGATTGGCATCCCAGTGACTTCGTGCCCCTGGAATAAGAGCCATCTAGGAAGATTGTGCTTCCTGCCCCGGATTTGTGGTAGCACTGCTGTGAATGAGGATCACAAATCCAAGAGCAGCTGTTACTCAACACTGCAGAACAAGACAAGGCGCTGGGCTTGGGCCAGGCCTGATGTCAGTGAGTCTTGCAGGCCTTGCAGTATTGTTGAATTTGGCCTATTCTTCTTATTCAGGAACGGACTGTGCTGCCTACTTGGCTGTCCCAGTCCTTCATCCTGAGCCAAAGGAGTCGAAGACTATTTGTGGAATCTGAAAATGAAATCCTGGCCCTTTTTGACTCAATGGGCATTTTAGTGTTGACTTCCACGGGGCGGGAATTTCGCCCTGCTTATCCCAGATGTCAGGAATATTTTCTGGTTTTGTGATTCTCTGTGGAAGATGTTAGATGCTGTTTTCCTTAGCTCTGCTTCTCTGCTTGGGCATAAGGGACCTGCCTGGATTATTTTAGTTGGCAAATCCAATTTTTCCAGCGTCTGTGGCAGGAATAGCTCTGTGCATGAAGTGCCAGGCTAAGTAGCTCCTGTTAAGTAGCCCCTCTGCAGTCCTGCAGTTAACACCAGTTGCTACTGCCAGACCCCTCAGTGGGCTGTGTAATGTCCAACTTTGTAGTGGCTGCTGCTGTTCTACTGTGTGCTTAAAAAAAAGAAAAAAGTCCTGGAGATACAACCTTTGTTTTGGGGGTAAAACAGGGACAGTGAAATCCTGGCGCCAGCAAAGCTTCAGTGGGTTGAAGCAGGATGAGAAGAATTTTATCTGAGAAGTTTAAAAGGACTGTTTTAGTCCACATTCCAGTTCTCATCGGGGCTAACACTTGATGTTGCATCTGCTGGTGTTGAACCAGGAAGCTACAGGAGGGTGGAAGTTTCCAGCAGGAAGCTGCAAAGTGCTCCTGAGCTTTGAAATGTTTCCATGCTGAATTCGGGGAAGGAAGGAGGGACATAGTCTTAGTAGTAGGTAAACTGATTGTAAGTATTATGCTGGACTTTGGGAGAGCTGGATTCGTTCCTGGTATGACTTAGGGCAATCACTGCAGATCAGAGTTTTTGTAAAGCACATGTGACTCCATGGACACTTCAAAGGTGATTTTGAGTCCCAGATCTCACACGAATCTGAAGGATTTAGAAACCTAAACGCTCCTGAAAACCCTTGAAAAGTCTTATGTCCCTAAAACATTTAAATACATCTATATGCTTAATATATATACATATATATGTGTGTATATATATATATATATATGCCTGCCTTCTTATCCCTTCATTCCACACCTCTGAAAGGGATTGGAATGCTTCTCTCATGTCATGCTTGCCAGGTCCATGCTAGAACATAAAACGGGTCAAGAAGTCTTATCTGGCTCTGAAAGCAAGTGATTCCTCAACATCTCATGTCGGTGTAATTAGTTTTTCCCTGTCCAAATCCCAAACCAGCTCTGGTCCATAATGCTTATGGAAAGGGGGCAGTGCACCCATGGTGGTGTCCTTCTGATTTATCAGCCTTTTGGTACTTATGGCTGGGCATCACAGTGGTTCTTGAATTCTCTTGAATCAAGGGTTCTAAGTCCCTGTGCTGTAGTTATTGCATCCTATTCTAGAAATGTTCACCTGGAATCAGAGAATTATTATAGTTATTGTGTGGATTTTTTTAATTTTTAGGTCACGGTGCTCATTACACAAGGTTTTGTGTGCCAAATTCCCACATGAATTAAAGGTTCCTTTTCCATTTGGTAATGTTTTGGAGCAATTAATCTTACTTTTTAAACATCAGCACCTGTTCTGTGACAGCTTCCTTGCTCCCTCCCCCATTTCTGCCACAAGTAATTAATTTATTGAGGTATTATTGTATTTCATAGCTGAGCGTACTTTTGAAAATTTGTTGGAGAGGACCTAAATAAATCAGTAGTTCACTCAGCAACACCATTAATGTGGTTAATAAAACAAATTTTATAAATTTGTCGCAGACCTTGAAAGTGGTGCCAAAACCTTTTAAATCCAAAGCACTACTTTTCTTCCACACACCCCTCCTGCCACTCCGGTCACATTTTTGGTGTCTGCAGCACGGTGGCCACAACACCGAGGCAGATTTTAATTCTTCATAATCCAGTAAATATCCAAAGCCCTAGATCTGTTGCCCAGATGGCAAGATCCTGTAAAACCTACGAAGTTCAGTTCTGTAAAACAATTTATAGTCTCTAATTGAAGGCCTGAAATGAATTAAGTAATCATAAAAACAAACAAACAAACAACCAACCTCCTCCCCCACAAACAACCAAACAACCCATTTTCTTGGCTTTTGGGGTTTTTTTTGGTTTTTTTTGTTTTTTTTTTTAAAGAATGTAAAATTTTAGGTGTTTGTCATACACAAATACTGTGTTCTGTTTCTACTGCACATAACAGAGCCCCTCAGCCGGCCCTGCGGGCGCTGCGGTGCCCCGTGTCCCTCACGGCACCCCCGGAGCCCACACGGGGCAGCCCCGGAGCAGCTGCCGCTCAAAGGCGGCGGGAAAACTCCCCCCCAGCTCCTGGATCCCCTCAGCAGCCTCAGCCCGGCAGGGACAGCGGGAACACCGCCCCCCGCCCTGCCCTGGAGCCCCGGAGCGGCCGCTGGGTCCCGGGGGGCCCGGGGGGTGTCCGCGGGCAGCGGAGCGGCTCAGACCGAAGGCAGGTGCTCCCCACGCGGTGCCGGCCCTGCCGTCGGGACACGGAGAGCTGCTCTGCCACCAGGTGCCAGGGGAGCGGGATGGCCTGTCTGCCCTCCTTCTCCTTCTCTCTTCCTGTGCCTCTGCTTCTCTTTCTCTGCTCCCTTCTTGATGTTTTCGGCAGCTTAAAGCCGGAGGGATTGGATTTTGTCTGGGTGTTGTGATCAGTATGTGCTGGGTGGGTTCAGTGGTGGAATGCTTTGTCTGGATTGTGTGGTGCCCTTCGGAACTTTTGCGAAGTTCCCTTATTTTCTCCCCTAAATTATCGGTAAAAGTGCCTCTTGGGAACAAAAGTGTGGTTTTTTCCATTGATGCTATGTCGAGGTATTAGAGAATTCTGTATGTATTTTAAGGTAAAACTCCTGGCTGAGACCGTGACCTTGTGGCCCTGGGGCTGGTTACAGCAGGTGCCATGAAGGATGGTGCCAGACTCTTCCCAGTGGTACCCAGTGACAAGATGAGGAACAATGGCCATAACTAAACCACAAGAAGTTTCACTTCAACATGAGGGAGAGCTTCTTTCCACTGAGGGTGGCAGAGCTCTGGAACCCAGGGAGGTCATGGAGTCTCCCTCTCTGGAGACATTCCAAACCCACCTGGATGTGTTCCTGTTTCACCTGCTCCAGGTGACCCTGCCTTGGCAGGGGGCTTGGACTGGGTGACCTCCAGAGGTCTCTTCCAACCCCAACAATTCTGTGATTCTGTCATCATGGAGTATTTCAGGGCAATAATACCAGCTCTGTGTGGCTGCTCTTCCTTGCTGTGCTGAGCCCTTGTCTTTTGCCAGTCCAGACCTTCTCTGGGCCTCATTCTCAGTTCTCCTCTAGTAAGTGATTGAGGCTGTTCTGGAGCTGGCAGGATCCTTTGCAAAGCCCTGTGGACCCTGAGGAGGCTGAAGCTGTACCTTCTCCCTCCAACCATGGAGCCCGGTTTGGAAGTGTTTCCATGCAGAGCTTTGTGTGCTGTTGCACAGAACTTTAAAAGAGGAGTTTCCCTCAGTTTGGATGGAACCATCAGTTCACGGATGGCAGGAGAAGGCCAATAAAATCTATGGCCAAATCTCAGGGACAGCCAGTCAAAGCCTTTAATAAGTGCTCCCCTGAAGGCTGTTAGTATCTGAATAGCTCCAGTGTTATCTCTTCCCAGTGCTCCATGCCTGCTCCATTAAGACTTATATGTCTTTCCACTGAAGAGCCAGCTGATCATAACCAACAGGATTTTATTTGATTTCCCAATAGGGTTTTTGTTTTGCTTGAAAAAAATGACTGAGACCCGAAGGATTTTCCAGCTGGAAAATAAGACCTGTCAGTTGGAAATTCTGACTAGATCTAAGCAGACACCTGTATAATACTTTGAATGTATTATGTGGCTGGAAGGGAGTGTGAGGGGGCAAGGAAAATGAAGGGGCAGGAGAAGAACTTAAGGAGTCTATTATGTTCATAGCTGGTTTTCATTTTCCCCTTTCCTCCCTAAAGGTAGGTTTTATTTGGGGAAAAAAGGTCAGTATTGACCACAATAAATTGGAATGTTCAGGGACAGTGGAATTTATGTTGGACCATAGTATGTGCTGACGCTGTGCCAAAGCTGGTGGCATCCATGTGGTGCTGTCGCTATGGCAGAGGGAGATTTTGGGAAAAGCCTCTGGGAATAGGTTATTCCTTTACATCAATGGACACCCACGTTAGAGGGCATTGCCATTGACTGACAGCCTGCATCAGTTCTGCTCTTCTGGCTGGCTGGAGAGGGGAAAAGTTGAGTTCTTCTCTTCAAGTTTGAGGAAAAAGTAACAAAACAATTTTGTAAAAATCTTCATAACAGAATCCACACTGTGTAAAACTGGCCCAAATACTCATGTTGGTCCTGACCATTAAACTGCTTGGTTAAGTTGCCCTGAGATATTTAGGTGAGCCTGGAGTTTCCTTTACTCGTTTGATTTCTGTGTGATCAAGGGCTTGTTACTAGTTTCAGTATTTGGTTGGACCTGAAATGTGAAGAGAATTTGGGAATTCCAAAGCACTGTGGACTGAACCCGAAGGAAATATTTGTACAGCCTGCTGTGACCTGAAATCCTTAAGCTTTGCACAGCTGTAGGAAGAAATCCATTTTGGAGTCTATTATGTTCGGACATGACTATAAAACACAACCTCTCAAGTGCATGTCCCAGGAATAAAGAATTAGGCATTTAGGGAATGTGTTCAAATATTATTTATACCTTAATTCATCAAGCAAGAGAAACTAAACTAAAAGTCTGGGCTAAGCCTTTTTTTCAGTTTGTGCTCAGGTAATAAGTTTATGATGTTTTAGCAGTGGAGGGCAGGGAGGCAGTTTCCCTTCATGGTGTGGAGAAAAGGGCTGTATCTGGTACCCCGAGTCTCTGGTAGCAGCTGGGGCCTCTCCCTGGAAGTTGTTCTCCTTCATACCCAGGACAAAGCTAAAAATAATTGTAGTTGGATAATGGGTTATGAAATAATTATAAAACATTTTAAATTATAGCAAAATCAGCATGGGTCTAGGGATTAGCTGCGATGCCAAGACCTAAACCAGCTGGAATAATCTAGAACAAAACCCTACTTTAACTTGTTATTTCCATGGTTTAAAAATACACCTTCTCACTGATGGGTCTTTGGTGTTGGTGGTCGCTTTGCATCCTGTTGTTAGCACCTGGAGCCAAGCTGGGAAAATCCAGTTCTTGGCATGTAGGAGCCAGTGCTTCACATCGACGTGTCGTTGCCAAATGACATGGAAAGCGTTCTCTTGCCAGGTCACTAGAAATTAGATTAATTGTAACACGGAAACCGCAGGGAGGGAGAAAAAAAAATCAGTGTTGTGCCTCTGGATATCACTGTACACCTCGGTTGTACAACAGCAAAGTCAGCCCGAAACAGAAACACTGGGCAGCGTCCATGGAAATATTTCCACTGCGTTCCCAGCTCCTTGGTGGTGAGGTTCAGTATGGAAGTGGTGAATGTGCTGCTACCAGTAACTGCAGGGGCCGTGCAGCAGGATGGTGAAAAGGGATGTGATTGACATAAGTCGATATTAATCGAGTGTCTGCCAGCACCACTTGGAATTCTGGTTCCTTTTTCTGAAACAGCTGTTGCTTAGAGCAGAGGCCGGAAAGGCTCCAGCTCCAGCCTCTTAGAAGAGGTCAAAGATGTAGCCAGGCCAGGTTGTTTGTGGAAGTACAGAGCTGTTGTGCCTGGCCCTTGCTGGGGCACAGCTGTGGCAATGCCCTTGTACCTTTTGTTTTCCCTGGTGCCAGGTTGCCCAGCTCTGCTGGAGACCGACATTTTCCAGCAGATCTGACCTTCTCCATGTGGCCTGTCCAAACACCCTGAGTCTCAGCTGCCCCACACAGCAGGGACTTTCAGCCTGGCTGCCTTGGCACCACTGAGGCACAGAAAGCAAGGTATGGAACACTCTGCTTTCTTCTCCCCTCTGCTTTGTGTGAAAATGTAAAATTTCCTCCTGGGCTGCAGCCTTCAGGCAGTTCTTACCACAAGGTAGTTAATGCAGGTGAATGAACTTCTTTGTTGCAGAATATTTTCCCAAGTAGAGTAGAAGCCACATGTGGATTTTTCACCAGCATTGACCATTTCTTGTGTGTTGAGAGGGAGGGTTTTCAGCTGTGTTCAGCTTCACTACACGGGCAAGTCCTGAAGACAGGGCAGCTCCCGTGACTTGATTTCCTTACTCTGAAGTGTTGCAAAGCTGTACTTTACTCTTGGATGGTGTTTTGGGATAGAAAATGCACATGGCAAAGGTTCCCACCCTGCAAGATCAAATTTAAGCATCTGACATAGAAGGAATAATGAGCAAGGAATGGCAAATAACCAGTGGTTGTTTTATATACACAGACCTCAGTTTAGTCACACAGGGCATGGAAACAGGTGTTTCGTGTGTATTCCCCCAAATCAAACATCCTAAGGAATAATGCCAGCTCACAGCAAACAAAACAAGGGTATTGAGACTCTTGAGGGAAAGAAGTACTCAGAACACAAATAAATATTCCTAAATACTTGCATCCCTTCTGTGTGGTGCCTGGCCACATTCCCATATCTTGTCCTTCCGCTGCGTTGGAATATTAGTTTGAGCAAGACCTTTAACATTTGGCTTACCCAAGTCTGACCTCAAATAGTGAAATAAAAGCTGTCTAGTCAAACTTAGCAGAGGACAATTTTGGAGTAATCTTCATCCATCGTGGCAGATTAGTGTGATTGTTTTGAGGGCACAAGGGAGCAAAGCTTTGGATGGTCCCAAGCCCCCAGGAGCAGCCCAACCACTGCCTGTGCTTTGCATGAGGAAGCTAATGGAACAAAGGAGTTGGAACAGGATTTATTTATTTACTTATTTATTTATTAGATGTGCTTACAGTGTGGACTGCAGAGTCACTTAAATGCTGTAGGATGCCTTTGGAAAAACAAGTGGTTGTCCAGAAAGCAGCCAGCGTATGGGTATAGCATCAGAGCTGAGATGGGCAGAGAGGAGGATCCTTCAAAGAGGACCATTGTCTTCTTCCCTGTTTTCTGCAGAAAATATTTTCTATTCCGTAAAAAGACCCAATGACTGGCGTGCAACATAAACCTGCAGTAGAACAAATAGCTCAAAGACACCTTTGGTGAATTCAGGCTGCCTCTGTCCACGACTAGTGGAGAGTGTTGTTCAGCAGTTTGTATAATTATCCTTTCCTGACATCAGCCTCTGGTTCAGGAAGCTATTGAAGCACATGCCTGGTTTCCAGTACATGAAAAGTCCCATTGATTTCAGCCTGCAATACAAAGCTAGCCACTCTCATAATTGTTAGGATGCATTCCTGAGTACTAGACATTCAGTGATGGATCATCTAATGTGCCCAACTGTATTTTATCACATCAGAGGCTTCTTTCTTGCAAAGGAAGCACAGCAGTGGATTTGTTGCCTATAGTTGTAACTCTGATCTGTTATTTCAACCTTTCCTTGGGTCCAGTCATTTAAAGGTCTAGCTCATCACCTCTTGCATCCTATTAAAAGCAGTCTACAAAATGCCAGCAGTGTGGATAAAATCCCACGCCTTTTCCACTTCCCACAGGTTTTCCTCTAAGCCTTCAGTGTGAGCGAAGCGCTAAGATGGGCTCAATTTGATCCTTGTTTATTTTTTTTTATGGAGATAGAAGCACTCTGATGCCTCCTGCATAGCAGATGATGCTTCTGTACTGTTGGAGGATGTGAGTAATTAAAGTGTGCATCATGTCATAACTGTTGCAGCTGCAGAAAAGGGGTATATTTGTGGCTGAATACTTTTCTGAGCTGCAACGCAGCACATGCACGTGAGGCAGACTTTGGCAAATAAGTTGAAAACTCCATAATTAACTGGCTGTCAGAAGTTTGGAAGCAAAACACAGGAGGTGGTTAGGAAATCAAAGTATGATGTGTTTTTAATCACAAAACACGAGGAAATTTTAAAAATTTATGAGTAATAAATCTATATTGTTGGTACCAAATGGCTCCCTTTGCAGCCCTTTAATGTAACACCTGCGCTTCCTCTCCCTGAGTAACGACCCATTTTTTGACTGCCCCAGGAGCAGTGCAGGAGTAGGTTTGCAGGCTCAGGAGAACAAAGCCAGGTTCCCAGACTGAGCCCTGACTGCACTTTAGGATTCCATTTACAGTCTGTTTGGTTTGTAATTCAAATCGCTCCAGACCAGAGTTAATGTTTAGACCACAGCCACCTGAAATTTGCTTGGGGGCTGAAGCCCAGCCAGATTGCAAATGGAGGAAACACTTGAGGTTTGCTAAATACAGTTAATAGGGGATTAGAGGCTGTGTTTTTTATGGGAGCACGGGGAGGTCTGTAATAGGAAAAATATTAAAATGCAAATATACAACTTCAGCCGTGCTGAGCAGGATGCAACTAATTGCACTGTGGCCATCAAGTAGCTGTTCTTCCTTTCATTAAGCAAAGGGAAAATGAGAGGAGGAAGATAACAGGGCACTGATAGAGGTTTGGATGAGGACTGAAGGCCATCCCTCGTCATTCCCATTTCCTGATGAGTGACCCAATGGCTGGGTGACTGGGCTGGGAGTTCTGAGATTCCGGAGATGGTGCTGGTTCTGATTTGTTTTGTGCACTTGAGCAAGTCTTGGGTTTTGTTTTCCATTTCCTTTTTTGGTGTTCAGCCCCTCGGGGCTCTTGCACAGCGTGTGTGTTCAGTGCCTCATGCAGTGAGGTGTGGGTGTACCCATCCTATGAGCACTTACCACTGCCCTATAAATCACGGGGAGCTGGAAGGAGCCTTGGAGGTTGTTGAGCTGGATGAAACAGGATCAAGTGTAGCTAAGCCATGCCTACCAGACGTTTGTCTTAACATTTTCTTTAAAACTCCAGCAAAGGAAATTCCACATTTCTGGGTTGCCTGTAAAGTGGTATTTACCTAAATTTTGTCTGCATAATTTCTGCGGAGGAGATCCCGCACTCCCAGGTTGCTTGTTCCAGGATTTCACCGCCGTAGCTGAAATGTTTTTCTAATATCTGACCTAAGTTGTCTTTGCTGGAGCTTGTGCTGATCCTTCCTCTTTCCTCTCCCACTGACTATGAAGAACAATTAATCATCCCTCTCTTCTTAGAAGTCCCTGTGCATTGGAAGACTCTTTGTCACATTCATTCCTCAGTTTCCTCTCCTCCAGACTAAACAACACCCAGGTCTTTATCCTCCCCTCAGATGGCCGATCCAGAGCTGCAGCTGCCGGTAGAGTGATTTCTGTGTTGCCAAAAATGTGTGTAGCCCTGAGTTGTTTCTCCAGAGCCAAGAGGATTTACCCTTCTGGAACCCTTTGTGAGTTTAGTCCTGAGATTAAGAAGTTCAAAAGCTCTCGTGATCATAGGAGAGACATCTCAGTTGATATGGTTTGAAAAGGAATTAGGAATATAGGGCTTGTATGTGAGCGAGAAACCCTCTCTGTGTGTGTGCAAACGTTTTTTAATGTGACAAAACTATAATTTAAAGGTTGAGTTTCACTTAATAAATAAATAAAAGTCCTTTCCTGAAGGGAGGAACATGGACAGGGAAGAGCTGGCCACCAGGGCTGGGGAGGAAAGTCAAGGGCTGGCAAGGATCTGAGGGGACACAGGTGGGACTGAGCTGTGAGATCCATCTTGGAAACGTGTGCTTGCTTGGAAAAGCCCTTGTCTGTCACAAATCCCAGCAACCAGAACTGGAGGAGTTTGAAAGCCTTTATTGGCTTTTTTTTTCACCCTGCCACTCAATTTGTTATTTTCTGGGCCTGTGTACAATTTCACAAAAACAGACACTCTGAAGAGAACCAAAACTTCCAAAATTCCAAGCTCCAAGGACTTTCAGTCTCTCAGGTATGATTTTCACAATCCCAGTCTGACATTTACTAGAAAAAGGAAAACTTCTAGTTGGAGGGGGAAAAAACCCCAAAGTGAAATTTTAAAGGACTCCCCCAAAAATCTGGAGCAAACTGCCAGGGATGGAGGTGGGTTATCCTGCAGGGATAAACTGTCACCACGATGTGTCCATCCCTCCTTCTGCCAGAAGCAGAAAGCAGAGAGGCTGTTCTGCACCTGCAGCTCCCTGGGAGCATCTCCTGCTAAGCACAGCAGCTCCTGTGGCCAATGAATTTTCTGGGGCAATGGCTTGGCTGGGTTCTTAGTCTTTGTTTAAACCCAGGGCAGGAAATACTCAAAGCAAAATGCACATATGCACCTTCCTTGATATCCACAGGGAACACTCTTGCCTTCTGCCTGGTGCAAGAGGTGTTGGCATGAGAGAAAAGGTGCTATCGAGGCCCTCAGCTGTCTCCTCAATCAGCTTTTGAAGAAATCTGGATGATAGGCATGATTTTGTGTGCAGTTTTAGAGTGATCCTGGTTATTTAGACTGCCTTCCACAGCAGAAGTGGGCAGTGCCAGCTTACATATTGCCAGACTAAAACAATGGCTCTGTAACATCTTGTGACTGACCCCCCTTGCCCACATAACTGTGGGAAAAACAAAATCCAATGAAAAAGGGAGGATTCAGCACCTATCCAGTGCTGTACCCACTATTTAAAGAACTTCATCCTCTCTAGACAAGGATAACAATAAATCATAGCCAAGTACTCATCCTAATACTAGACAAGCTCCTTCGGGGGCTAATGTGAGTGAAGGTGATTCATCCACCTGGAATTGTTGTGAGCTGGATTTGTGCAGCAGGAGTTTGTGGCTCTGTTTCCCAGTGAGGTTAAGAAGCCAAATTTCAGGACTGTTGTATTGTTAAGTCTCAGAACCGATCACTGCTTGTACCCCTTACATTGCAGACCTCTGCCCTATGCTTTAGTGCACAGTGGAAAACTGGCCAGAATGTTGTTAGAAATGTCCATCTGTGGAAGCTTCACCTTTATCTCCAGTATCCCTATTCATGTGACCTTGTTATGATGACCTCCCTTCTTCCAAAGACTTCTGAGTATCTGTACCCAACCTACCAGATTTAGCTGAAAAAAGGTGGGTGTAAAAGAGATGGTAGATCCCTGACATGTGTTTAAAGAGAAACTCTTTAAATCTGCAGTACTGACCCTGGAGTTGATTGCTGTTGCACCACAGAAAAGGATCAGAGCCAGCAGAATTCCTAAAATCTCGCTTGAGAAGCGAGTTAGGATTCAGACAGCTCGTGGCTGTGTTGATAATTCCTGCTCTTCTTCAGTGCTGGCCATCAGGGTTTAAATCAAAGCATTCAGGCACACGGTAATTATTACTGTTGTTGATGATGGCAGTGAATTCAAGATTCCCCAGGGACCACTGTGGTTGTCCACTTGGACCCGTGGTGTAAAACAAGCCAAGGAATTTGGCCTTGCTATTTTTAGATTATTTCCTACCAAGCACGAGAACTATCAAAGACGTTAATCTGGGGCTGAGCCACGAGTGCATCTTTCAGAAAGGCTTCCAATCTTGATTTCAGATTCCAAGTGATGATAGAATTACAACACCCAGGAGAAGTTACTCTCATTTGTTGTTTAAAAAAAAAATAAAGAAGTATTTCCTGCTTGAATAAGAGGAGCTTCAGCTTCCAGTGGGGAGTTCTGTGTGTCCAGTCTGCTGCAGTACACGTCCCGTTAGGAGCACTTCTCTCCTCTGATCTAGATTTTACAGAAGGGGAAAGAAAATGCTTGGCATTTGTCTTAGAGAAAACAAATCTTCATGAACTCTAAACATTCCAGAAAAAATCACTTTTGAGATTGGATTTTTTTTTTTTAAATTGTCTTCTGAATTCTTGGGTTTTAACTGTGTGATAAAAAACCCATGTGGAATATCAGATAAAAGGTATGTTTTTATTTGAGAAAACTGTACTGGGAAATCACAAATTCTGAAGCAAAATATATCCAGTGTCTTCTAACTGTGCTGAGATCCTTCCAGATCTAAACACATTGGAATTGCCTGGTTCTCTGTCTCAACCTTAGATTCCCAAGTCCTGGTACAAAAGGATTACCTTATCCAGCCAATGCTTTTATGGGTAATTTGCTCTAGACAAAAAGATAGGAGAGAATTTCTTTGTGCAGTATGAACACTGGTAATTTGCACAGGTTTAACTTACGTAAAGAAGTCTCAAAAACTTTAAAGGCACTAGAACTGGTGAGAACATTTCCCTCAACAGTGATTTTATTTGGAGTTTCTATACTTAGCTTAGAGCATCCTTGTCATACTTCTCTGTCTATAAACAACCTCCAGACATTTGTTCCTGAAAATACCCACTAAAATCTGAAAGGTTTAATCAGTGTGATGAACTAAATCCCAAAATTCATATGTTGAGAAAGCAGACAGTGGACTACAAAGTGGGTGTTGGTAAAATACAGATGCAAAACCCAGACATTTTCCTGTGTTGTTCTGCTGTTTGGATTTCAGAAATTACTTTTCTAGCCATTTCCTTGGCCATTATTCTTAATAAAGATTTTACTGGGTTATGGACTATTTATTTTGGGCCAGGCAAAGGGTGCTAAGATGTTTCCTCTGGAATTTAAAGATTCTTTTTTTTTTTTTTCCTGAGGGGAGGTCTGTTATTCTGCACCAAGAGGGACGTCTGATGGGGAAAAGCTTAGAAATAATTAATTGGAGGAAAGGTAAAATATTGTTTACTCTTCGATTGACTCCCGGGAGAGGGGAGGCAAAAACAAATCAAAACATTCCGCTCTGCGGGTTCCAACTTTTGTGGATTTCCCATTGGTAATGTTTCACTTACTATGGTTCAGGACTTTCTGTAGTGAAGTATGTTCATATATAGAGGAAAGCTTCAGGCCAGCAAGGTTTGCTTGATCCTGGACCAGTAAACACAAGGTTTTCTGTTCAAGTCATCGGTGCCAGCCACCCCTGTTTCAGACTGTCTATCCAACTTCCACTGCAACAGCCTCATTAGGCTGTATCTGCCAGCCTGGGACTAAACCAAACAGAGATGACACACTCCAGCATTAAACCACAAAAAGGAGGAACTCCACGGCTGCTCCTGCTGCTCTTTGCTTCTCCCGTGCCACCAACAGGAGGAAGCAGAGCGGGGGAGAGGAAAGAAGCCATGTGGGGTGTGCACCACCCAGTGTGATGTGCTTTTCTTCTATAGGTGGGGGAATGAAAGGGGAAAAAACCTTCTAAACTGCTGGTTCTTCCTTGCAGGTGCATAACCCACCATCCAGAATCCCTCCGGTGTCGGCTGAAATCCTCGTGTTCGTATTCCAAGGAAAACTGCTGCAGTTGTCTTCAGCTGTTGCCTCTGTTGGTGGTCCTTGTAGAGGAGCCAAGGGCTGGGGTGAGTAAAGTCTTGGAGTTGAGAAATAGGTTGGGATTTTTGGGCTCTTGTTCTGTCTCTGCCATTAAATCCCCAAGTGCATTATATACATGAAATGGAAATGTAAATACAGTTGTGTAAATAAAAGCAAATGTAAATAGCGTAGGTGTGTTGTATAAAGAACGGAGTGGAAAGAGCTCAGAGCATCTTCCTCCTGAGCTAATCCACATTTCATGTGGGACTCATCAGGGAAAACTGGAGGAAGGCACAAGTCAGTCAGTCCATGTTATGAAACCCTGGGGGTGCCAGACTTTCTGGAGGGGGAAGGTGACCAGTGATGCTGAGGATCCCAGTCCAAACACTCTCCTTTGTTGGAGTGGCTGATATCTTTGCCAGCTGCTTGTGCTGATGTTACCAGTGTCTTAACTCAGCACAGTTGGTATGGAGGGACCTCTTTCCCTGTCAGGTCAAGGTTCCTTCATGTCTTTCCTTTTCCTTTATCTCTCCCTCAACTATATTCCTGCAATGAAAGCATTTTTCTGGGAATAACTGGCAGGCACACTTCCTTGTAACCTCCCAGTGCTTGCTCATCTGTATTGTAAGCATTATGTATTTTGTAAGCACTATGCAAAGTTTCAGATATTTTGAGGTATCCCTGGGTTGTCAGTGTAAATCCTTTTGGAGAAGGATTTCACAACAAACAGGGAAGTGTTTTCCTTTCACCTCTTTCACTAAGGGACTAAGGGTCCCTTAGAGCAAAATTCCTCATGGGAAAATAGTATTTCCTTTGAATTTAGTTAGTTCTGATAGTTACTGATATTTGAGGAGTGATGTGGACAGTGTAGGTCCCTGATGAAATGCAGTGTCTGTCAGCAGACAAACAATGGGACTGTAAGATCCTCGAGGAGGGCACTGCAGTTCCATTTGGGATTTGTCCGGTGGCAAACACAGTGGGAATGTGCTCTGTGGAAAGGGCTCCAGGGCATCACTTTGATAAACACTGTGCTTAAAATACTAGAAACTTTATTGAACCTGAAGCTTCTCGGAGGCAACACTTTTTTCCAAAACAAAAATACAGATTTTCCCGGAACAGTTTACAGAGTTTTTCTTGCTCCAGTGTTAATTCCGCAGCGTGGTGATGTCAGATCTCTTTGCATTTTCTCTAGGAGACTTCTAATCTTTTCCCAGTACCCAGAGCCATATATTACTATTTCACACGCTCTTCTTTGAACCTACAGCACAGAAAATTAAAGTGTAAATATGCATGTGAACCACCCAAAAGTCATAATAAGATTATATGAATGCCTGCAACCACACAGCAGGAACAATAGGGGTTGCACAATTCCTCCGCTCCAGTGCTGCTGAATTTTAATGAGGGATAGTCAGTACATGCTGATACTCCTGTAGCTCCCCTGGAGCCAGAAGGGTGAGTTAAGATGCCAGTGACACAGTGTGTAGGTGAGTCTGAGCTGTGGCCTGCCTTGGAGAGCAGAGCATGATACAGCAGGCTGGAAAAAGCTGACTAAATGACAGGGAGAAATGAGATGGAAGGAGAAAGGATCGCCCCAAACTGCCAGTCACCTGTGCCGCTTTCATCAGCTCCTCTTGGAGAAAATACCACACCACACACTGATAGGAATAACAGGGATAAGCCAAATAAAGAACATATGCTCTCATGAATCAGAAGTCTCATGCTGCAGGGTTTAAAGCGATCCCTTAAATATCAGAGATTAAGAGGGGAATTTTGTGAGTTCCCTCTCTCCCATGCCAGAGTTTGTTTTCACTTTCCCTCTACTACCCCTGCTAACCTTGGTACACCTGGGAGCCGCTCGGGAAAGCCTTGGCAGTAGGTGTACCTCTCCAAATATGTGCTTTCCAGATAGGAAGATATCCCTGTAGTTTGCAGCTGATGTAAGGATGAGCACTGCTCAGGGCGAGTTCCTTTCCAGGCGGGCTGGCCGTGTTCCTGCTGCGCTCCTCGGGGGCCGCAGCTCCTCCAGGCCCCTGGAGCTCTGACACATGTCAGTAAGAATGCACATGTGTTCCTCAGTGAAAAACATCTAAAGTAATGGGAAAGGTGTGGGGGGGCCTGTGAGGGTGTGACTGTGAAGCGTGATGTCAAAGAGAAGTAGGACACAGCCCGGGATGTGGGAGGAGAGCAGGGGTCAGACCTGCCCCACTCGTGCCTTAGGGAAGGATCCTGAACTATCACAGGGACCACGGCGGAGATTCACCCTCTGGGGAACCTGTTGGTTCATTACAGATGAGGGTTTGGGCTGTTGTGTAACAGACAATTGTGTGTTGTAATTTTGCCTATTATTGGAAACTGTCTCACTGTGAGTTTGTGCTGGGGCTTACGGGCTGTTCCATAGTGCAGGAGGAGGAATTCTTTTCACCAGTAGCCAAATCTCTTCTTCCATCACACCAAGCTCCTTGTGAGCAGATCCAGGACAGAGATGTGGCCACATAACATGCTCCCCTAATTCTCTCAATTACAGAAAACCTTCTCACTGAATTATCATTACTATACAATATTTCCCTTGGAATAATAGCTCAGATTTAAATGGGAATTCCATTTTGCTGATACCAGGTTATGACATCTCACTGAACCTGTGTGCTCTTCCTTAATTGCATCCTTGCTAGAAGACAAAAATTTAACTTTTTGAGGCAAACTGGTTGTTTTCATAATATCAGGTCCTGTGTGCTGCAGCTCATCAGATCTGATCACATCATTCTCGTAATACCCTGCCAGAATGTGGTTTTTGTAGCCCAGGATGTGTGTAGCCATACTCACCTGTCCTTTCCCAATTGTTTTAACTGAAAAAAGCACAAATGTGTAGGAATCACCCTGGTCAGTTGTTCTAAGCACAGACAACTGGAGTTGAAAGCTCCTGCCCTACAGCTCTGCCCAGGAGTTAGAGAAGATTGCATGTCCACAACCTGGTCTGCCTTGTCCTGCCGTGTTCTGTAGTCCTGCCCAGGGATGGCTGTGCTCTGTTAGCCAAAAAGTGAGCAAAAAAGATGCTTCTCATCCCAAAGATGCCACCCACTGTGTGATTTATAGAATGTGTCGCGTTTAGATGAGAGTCTCCTCATCCTCTGTCCATGATCATACCAGCCCAGTCTGTACACTGTGGGAGCATTTTTCACATGTGAAACACTTGAGTAAACATCTCTTGGGTTTTTCATGAATTAGATGGGACAAACAGTTCCTTAATTCATCTAGCCCAAATTTGCCATTCCTTTTTTTTCTCCCAGTAACTAGGAAAATGTCAACCCTTTTCTAAATACTGAAGACAGATCTAAATCTCAAGCATGGTTGACTTAGAGTTTTAAAACTACTTAATCCTTTCTTAGAGACTATTAGGTTATTTTATGAGGTTGTGTGAAGGAGATTTCTTTTAACTGATCTTGAAAAGGAAAACTTTAGACTTGGCATTTTGTGCATAAAACCAACAAACCCAAAGCTCTGCTAATCACAGCCAGTATGTGCATCCGGCTTTTTTTGGGATTAGAAGCTGCGTTTTCCTATGGAGAAGGGAAGGAAAAATGCCGGTGTAAGTCCAGCCCCGCCCCTGAATTGATTACCCTTGTAGGATTTGCTCATCCCATTTTGGCTGTGTTATAAAACGCAGCGGGAGCAGTTCCAGCCCCAGCACATCACTCCCGCGTCAGGCAGCCCATGATGTCACGAGGAATTCCTTGTCGTAAGGGACGTCCCCGAGGAGAGCGTTTGCTCTGCTGGAAAGGTGCCATCCACCCACACACTCCATCTCCACCCAGCTCCTCCATCCAAATAACCAAACCAAAGGGAGTACTTTGACTAATGGAGTGAGTAGGAGTGATGCCATGACAATACAATGGTGTGTCTGCTGTAGACTGTTCCTGATTTGCATTTGATTGTTTGCAGTCCTACCCATCTGTAGCCAGAGGCAAGAAGTGATAACCTGTCATGTTTTATAAAAACACGTTTGGAAGAAAGTGGAGTAACGCAGGGATAAATAATGTATGTTCCCTGGGCCTGCTCTTCCCAAGCAGCCCTGAACTCATCCCACCATTGCTGGTTTCTCTGTTGCTGAAGGATTTCTTTCCAGATAGTTTCCATCTGGGGGGGGGGAAAAAAAGGGTAAAGAAAAGAAAATCGAGACAATTTGAGTGAATAAAAGCACAGCCTATTGCAATTTGAAAAGGTACTTAGTGGAGCTTTAACACATGTCAGGCCCTCAGCAAATGGACAGAAAAGTAAAAGGGGCAGTGGCATCAGTCACTCTGGACAGAAAGACTGCTCAGTTGAGGCAGTACTGGCATCTCTGTCTTCTCCTGCGTTTCTGTGGTGCTGTGGCACTGAAAGTTTTGAGTGGAAACAGCAGATAATTGTGTTATATGGCTCGAAAAGTTCCCCTCTCTTGTTCAACACATCCTTTGTTCTACAGCTGATTGTTGATCACTTAAGTTATGCAATGGAATTAACCTACAGATGAAGCCTGTAGTGAAATCTTGTTGGCTCTGTTTTAGCTTGTTTTGTTAGGACATTTTAGAGGTTTTCCCATCATGTGTCCAACATGGTTTCAGAGGGAGAGGGCTTTCTTTCCTTTAAATGCAGAGATGCAGAAATACAGACTGGAGAAGCCCTTGACAAATGGAGGATGAAATCCTCCCCCACAAAACGGGAGTCATGCTCTTTTAGGTGAGGTAAGTAGTAAGGGGGTCAGTCAAAGTGGAAAGGATGGAAAGTCCTTAGTTCAGTCTGGGGAATGGGAGCCAAACCTCATTTTAAATTAAGCAGTTGTAGATCCAGCTCACTACTGAACTGTCTCTCTGTTTTGGACTGAGCCCACTTTACTAACAAGCCTAAAAATGTAGATTCCTCTCCCCTCTGAGCAGAGAACATGGTGCAGCGTGCCAGCCCGAGGACCTCATTCTCCACGAGGGTACCCTGAGTGGGCCTTTTGGGTTGAGAGATTTTCTCTAGTGAATCTCTTCCAGCAGGGTTTCCTTTACTCATCCTTCCCACTCTCCACGAGGTGCCTCATCCCTGCTGTCCCAGCAGAGCACTGATGAAGGTGGAGACACACAAACCTGCACTGCTCCTAGTCCCGTTTCTCATCCACACTTGTATCCTCCCCAGGTTATTTCATGATGGCCTGCTGGACTGTAAAAGCACCCTGGTGAGCCCTCATCTCTTTGGTGTCAGACCTACAGAATGCTAATTAATTATGATGGGAAGGCATGGCTACGAGAATTGGTGCTCAGCCCATCACTTGAACTTGTTCCAGTCTTATTTGTGTGTGGTATCACCATGTTAATGCTGCCTGCAATCCAAGCAAATCCCTGTGAGAGACAAGAGATTTTATTTTAAGCCCAGCACTGCATGGCCGTGGCTTACCAGCTCCCAGGTTAGGCCTACCTTGCACCCAGACAGTGTGGGGTGCAAGGCTGGAGGGCTGGATTTGTGCACAACATGGGGGTTGTGTGTGTGTTCATGACAGAGAAATCATAGAATGACTTGGTTTGGAAGGAAGACCATCTTGGTTTGGAAGGAAGACCATCTCGTTCCAGCCCTTGACTGTGGAGAGGGACACCTTCCACTAGCCCAGGTTGCTCAGAGCTCCATCCAGCCTGGCCTTGAGCACTTCCAGGGATGGGGCGTCCACAGCTTCTCTGGGCAACCTGTGCCAGGGCATCACCACCCTCACAGTAAAGATTCTTTTCCTATGACATGTTAAAGTTTAGGATCCCCTGAACTGCAGCTCTGGTGCCAGCTCTTGGAAGCCTGTGAGACATCAGCTCATTTGGCTTTGTTTTGAAGTATCGGGTTTCTAATCCTTAGGTCTGAGGAGCGTGAAAATGCAATTTACTTGTAACTGCTACAGAGATACACAGGACCTTCTCACCTGACTTGCTGAACTGTGCAGTCATGATGACATAAAATCCCTGCAATGGCCTGAGCTAAACCAAACCCCAGTCCTTCTGAAGCAGAATAACTCCGTTAGGTTCCCACCACAGTAGTTGTAACAGTCTTAAATTTTCAGCTCTGCAGCTGAGTTCTGCAGATGCCTCATGTGCACTGAGGTGGTTTGAAAGCATAGCCATAGGTGTGGGATTGTCCTCTGCATGAGAGATGGGTGTTGGCTTCCAAATGCACCGCTCCTGGGGCCGTGCCAAGGCGGTCCTAGCGGAGACCCAGGTGTGCGGGTGTGTGCGAGCAGACGGACGTGCGTGTGTAGGGACTTAAAGCTCAAAGCAGGCAGGGGCAAAGAATGCAAATAACCGTGGAAAAAGATTTTTGCTTTTGCTTTGTTCCTGGTGAAACGTCATGAATTGCTGAATTTCCACCACGTAATTCCCTGAGAATAAAAACGTGGTTGATCGGGGAGATACTTTGATTTTTCCTTTTGGAAATTCTGAGGGTTTTATACTACTGCTGTTTTTACAAAGCTGTTTATACAAAGCTGTTTTCAGATTCCTGGGTATCCCCACCATCCTTCCTTGAAGACCTCAATGTGACATCAAACCTTTGATTGTAACTACTTTCTAGAGGGAGAAAAGGGTCCCCTGGCTCTTCTGTTCATGAGGGAAAGGGGGACAAGAGACCAGCTTTGGCCCCGGGGAGTTGAGGGGCTGCATGTGTCTGCCCCAACTAAGGCAGGACAGGGAATATCCCACCAGAGCTGGCACTTGGCTTCTCTCCTGCCTGCGGAGAGGCCTCTTCCCAATAGAGGGAGGCAAAAGATAGACAGCAGGAGCTATTGCTTCAGTGGGAAAGAAGATGTGTGTGGGTGTATAATGAGGGGACTTTACAGATAATTCCTTCAGTTGCCCTAGAGATATCCCGTGGAGTGCTTAATTTCTGGAGAAGTTTGGAGAACACAGGATTTCGGTCCCAGTGCTTTTTTGTTTCCTACCCAATGGCAAAAATAATTTTCATAATCTGCCCTGGGGATTGCTCTGTGTCCAATCGCTGGTTGTGTGCACGGCCCCTTTTGAAATACAGCTTTTTGTTTGGAAACTGAAATTGTTCCAAGTCATAATACCTTCCTCTCAGATTTTCATTTTTCAGAAGTGACCCACCCTCTATTGAATAATAAAGCTTGATAACCATAGTTTCTCAGATAACATGCAATGAGCTGCCAGTATTGCTTTGGGACAAAATCAGGAAACCACTGGCTAGTGTTATGGAGTTATCCAAAGGGGATCATCTACCCTTGAAATCTTTTAAAATAAGAATGCGTGTTTGAGATCGCCCTTCTTGAAGATGTCCTGGATTAATGCAGAAATGAGCACACAGATTTAAAGAACAGATTAAAACATGTCCATTTCCAGGTCAAGAAGATCTGTGATTCAATCCAGAGTAAATTAAAATCCCACACTTATGTGAAATCCACAATAAAGGAGGTTTATAGTGGAAACATTGACTGACCTTTAATACCAGCAGCCAGGCCAGCTCTGCTGTAACATCAGTTGGAAACAAGAGGCAGTGGTGTTTTGAGGCTATACAGGCAAGGGCAAGGCCTTTTCCTTAATCTAGACTGAACATCCAAAGAGAAAATCCCAGAGCAGTCCACTGACTCTCATCTTTTTTTCCATTAATTGGCCACAGCACGGTACTCTGAAGCTGACAGAAATAACTGCTGTGATATTAAACCAAGACTAAGCCTTGCCAAAAGACATTTTATTTCAAACCTCTCTGAATTACTGTATAATTTCCTCTATTGCTCACCTCAGAGAGCAGGAAGTTGGCCATCATCTGCTCTGAGCTTTGTATGACATAAACCTTTATTTCTCCTGTCTGTGGGAAAATGAAGTCAGGGCACTTCCAGCAGGATGAGGATATGGATGCTAGATTGAGCTTAGGAATATTACAGTGATCCAGCTTTTAGACTCGGGGCCCTGGCTGCTACTGCAGCTTCTCCTGGAGACTGAATAGCTGGAAACGAAAAGCTCCTGGATCTTCTTGCTCTACCCCACCTCTCCCCTTGCAGGAAGGCTCCTTCTTTCCTTTCTCTCCCTTGTGTGGATGCTGTGAGGAAGCAGTGACAGACTATGGGGGAACCAGTGTGATGATGCAGGTCTCGGATGGCAGGATAATGTGAACCTCCTGTGGGAGCCCACAGTTCAGATCCTTGCTGTGTCCGTGTCCCTGGCCCTGGAGCGTGTGCTGCTGCAGGAAACACATCCCCAGTCCTGCTCCTGTACAGGCCCAAGCCCCCAGGGCAGGGTTGTCTCCTGCTTGGTGGCTGCTGCTCCCTTGCAGATAACACTGATGTTCCCCTGTGGTGATGGAGCTCCAGCTTTTCGGGATTAGTATTCCTTGGGGCAACAGAAAGGCAAGGCACGTTTCCACAGCAGAGCTTGCTCCTTTTCTGGGATCCGTTAGGCTGTTCCACACATCCACACGTTTGATATTGTGAGTACCCTCTACCCAAACCTCTCAGATGATTCCAGTAGGACTCATTCATCTCATTTCCCCCAGAATATAAACCCCTGTCTAGTAGGTCCCACCCAGAGGTGAGTGTGAGTTTAAGCAAGTTCAAATTCAGAGGCTGTCTAGATTAGATTAGTGCAGTCCTCTGCCTTACTTGAAGACCTTTCAGTTATATATCCAAACTTTTTGAGTTAGACTCTTCTGGATTCACTGGGCCAAATTAAAAGATGCTGTGTACATTTTATTCCTCTGTTGCACTCATTTCCGCTTCCCCCAGATCTTTCTGTACCAAAAGCTTCAGAGATATGAGATGTATACTCTTCCCTAAAATGATTAATCTGGTTTGTTTGTTTGTTTTAGGCAACTATTTCAATTCCCTTAGATGTTGGTCTAGTGTTTGGCTATAAAGGAGTTGAAGTTTACCATTGTCTGAAAGTGCTAATGCTGGTGCAAGGGGAAGCTTATTGTTGTAGTCAATTCATTATTATTTTAGCAAAGAATCCTTGGTGTAAGGGAGATGTGGTTTTTTTCAAATGGATTAAATGCTGCATCTCAGCCATTTGTCCTCCCACACCACCTCTTTTCATCAAGAAAAACTTGAGCATCTGAAAGGAGTAAAATATTATGAGGGTTTTGTAAAAGGCAAAATTAGAGAAGTCTGGACTGCTTGTGTTGCAAAACACTTAAATGCTACATCAAATGTTTGGATCTCAGTTGTTCCCTTGATAGAAAATGAATTGAGAATCCAATGGCATGGAATTTATGCTTAACAAGAAAACCAACTGCTTAAATTTGCCAACTTTGCATGTTTTTGTTGTTGCTTGGGCATTCTGAAGGACATTAAGATGTGATGCTCAGTGTCAGCTCCCTGAGATTCAGAACCTTTTAGTTAGGGTACACAAGGTGCCACAACAATTACGACCAGGAATGCTGTCTGTATTTTTGGAAGTAGAACCCAACATGTGTTACTTCAAATATTTCCCTCAGAAGTGGATATTCACTTGTGGATAGAAATCCAGAAGCACATGGAAATTTATCTGAAAGCTAACCTTGGATAGAATAGTAATTTAATAATTTTAAATATCTGTATATCTCAATAGTTATTATTAAGTTAGCTGCTTTTTTCCAGTGGGAATATTCCCACTTACACGTTACATTTACCATATTTTATATACATCTTTTACTATACCAAGAATGTCAATATACCTTGAGAAAAAAATCAGGGATATCAATGGATAAATACAGTGTGATACAGCCAATAATGCAAGGAAATGAATGTCAGGAAGATAATTCTTGCAGGAAGCTGGATTGCATTCTAAATATAATTTTAGAAACTACTGCTCACTCACTGTAAGTGTCAGTAACACTGAACACAGGTAATGAAATTCTGGGTTTTTGGAAAAGCCACGTGCTTGTACTCTTTCAGCTGTAGATACAATTTTTAAATCAAATAAGAATAAAATAAACTGAGAATTGACTATTCAACTTCATACACCAATATTCTACCTTCAGTATTTTTTGCAGTATTTTCCAGGTATTTTCTCTAATAATCTCAACCTGGTATCATCTTTATTCTTTTCTTTTTCTTGTGGGTGCTTGAATATCTTTTAGATAAGACACCATTTCCAAAGGACTAATGAATTATACAAATATAATAAATGACCACAGAGCACATGGTAATGAGTGGGAGATGGAAGTGAAAAACAGTCTTGGTTTCTTACTGGGATTACATACACACTCACATATATATACACAAATATTTCTCTATATAAAAGAATATTCTCTGATTAAAGTCTTCCAAAGTAACAAAATAAATGTGGATTTTTCAGATCAAAACCTGTTTCACAAGCATCAGCAATTTCTGTAACTCTTATAAGCTTTCACTAGTAACATATAACTATATGAAAACTATATATAACTAAACGGAAATGATTTTGATTCCAGTCTTCCACCTGCCTTGCTTGAAGGCAACCAGAAATATTGAGAAAAGAGAATTATCCCGGGCATTTCAGCTTCCTGTGAGAATCAAGAAGGTGAATAGATACAGGAATTTGAAGTAAAAGCAAGATGAATTTAATTCTCGTGGCAGTTCCGTTGCAAGTTTAGGGCATAGATTTAAAATATTCTATTGCCTGAACTCTAATGCTCTTAAAAAATGCTAAAACTAATTGAATGTGCAGTTTGCTCATTCAGATCCTTTCCTGTCCTGGTCCTTTTGGCATCAGGATTCTCATTCAGGTGCTCTGTGAGTGCTAAGTCTTTTGACATGCAGGGAAGTAATAACTGGAAGGACTTCATGCAGTTCTAAATGGATTTGATGTTGAAATCTCTCAGCTGTTTCCAACTGGGCTAAATACAGAAGTAAAATCGGAAATGGGAGCCAGTGTTCACCCTCCAAATGTGCAAGACAAAAGTGCTGGTCCAAGAAAACCTATACAAAGGGAATAATAATATTTTTCTACATGTCCAGTCCTGGATCACGCACTGAAGTCATCAGTGGCCCAGGTCTCTATCTGCAGCTGGAAAAGTGAATGAATTATCTTGAATAAAATCAGGGATAATCCAAGCTGAGATCAGAACTGATGTGAGATTAAAGGAGAGTGAGCAATTCACTGTTAGCATTTTTGAGCACCTCTTAACTTTTTGACCTGGACATGACTGCACTGTTTCTTCAAAAAGCAGGAAGTACAAGATAAACCTCACATGAAAACCTCTTCCTCTGCGATTTCTAACCTAATTTTGTTGACAAACCACATGTATACATTCTGACTTGGAAATGTCAAAATGTTTATTTTCAGTCAAAATGTTTCAACAGTTCAAATTGAAAAAAAAAAAAAAAGTTCTGAACTTTTGATTCTATGAGGGGAAAAAAACCCCTGGATGTTTGATCTCAATTTGAAATGCAAATCCTGATCTCCAGGGATGGACATCTTGATTTTTAAGTTTTGGGTTTTAACAGCTCTATTTATTTGATGCTTTGTTTTTTCCTTGAGGGCCAAGTACTGTCCCTCAGCGGTGCACTCTCAGATTTCTGCCAGCCTCTCAGTTTACACATCTGCTGAGTGTCGTGCAAATGCAGGTTAAACATGTCCTGTGGGGTGACCACTCAGTTTTGTGAACAGTCCCATAAATAACAGGCAGCTGAAAGGCTGGACTCGGCCTGGCTGAGCCTCTGACCAGAAACCGAAGCTTAAAAGATGCCAAAGAGTCTTAAAAACTTGCATGTGTTTAAGCTGATCTGATTTATACCTGTTTATAAAAGCTTTAACTCTGGTTATATTTATTCACTTATTCTAGATTTACGTTACCATAAATGAGACGAGGATTTTGCTTCTTTTTTTTTTTTTTTAAAACTTGTTTAAACAAAAACTGTTCTATCTCCCTTCTGGATGGGACAGGTCACATTCTGACTTGATTAAACTGGTTGTGTTTGGATTGAGGGGAAGCCTACATTTCCATGCCTGAGTGTGTGGGGTATTTTTAGCAGCCTACCCACAGAAGGAGCCCTTTTGAGCAGCAGACTGAAGTCTGGGACAGTTACACAGTGCTGAGGATCCTTCCTTTGGGATCACTCTGGGAAGCTGAGCGTGGGTGATTGCTGCATGTCACAACAGCAGCAGGGACGTGTTAATGATGGCCTTCAGCCCTAATCTCTCTGGAAGGACATCCTTGTCTTTGTAAAAACCCTTTCTGCAGATGCCCTGGGCTTTACAGCTCGAATTCATCCCCCGTGGTCGACTTCAAAGCGGCGGAGATGGCACTGGGCATTGAACACTGGGATGGACAGGGAATACGGAGACAGCAGGAGAGGAAAGGCCCTTCCCCACAGCAGGGACAACCTTCAGCAAGTGGCTGGTGCTGTAAAACACTGAGGAGGGAACAGGCACCGTGCGAGCAGGGTTTGTGAGTGACAGACGAGGTGCACACTTGGCTTTTGGCTTTGATTGGTGCCTTCAGGAGGTCCAGCAGTCGATGGCTGTATTGATTACTGAGCAGCAGTGCCTCGCTCACAGTGTCTGAGCCTGCAGACCTGGGAGTTTACTTACTCCCAAGCTTTGCTTTAGCAGATGGAAAAGGATTGTTTTACCATATTCTCAATGGCAGTTCAAGTCTATTTTTGTCTGTCTTTTGGCTTGCACGAAAGGAGACTGCCACCTGTTTTTTGCAGGTTGTTTTCAGCACTGCAAGCCAGATTAAAAATTGGCCTGGTTTGTGCTTTATGGAAAACGAATTTGTTGCTGTAGCACAGAATAAGGAAAGTATCCAGGGACAGTGGTGGTGTCTGGCTCTGTGTTGCTGTATGAACTCTGTCTCCAGCGAGCTCTTCTGGGGTCACCAGGATCCCCAGTGCTGCTTGTGCCTCCGGGGCTTGACGGGAGGTGCAAGAGAATGGGTGGGTTGGGTTGCTTTTTGCCTGGCTCTGACTTAAATGTCTGGGAGAGGAAGGATGATTTGGCAGAAGATCTGGACAGTTGTAATGACTTTTGGGAACATTCAAGTTTTTAGGAGGACAGCCTTTAACAGCGAGTTATTTTTGATCTCACTGGGGTTTAACAGTGTCTGGTTTTAGAGTTTACCATTCTCCACTCCTTATGTTAGACTGGACTGTGTCTTTCTGACTTAAATAGTTGTCCTTGCCTGAACATCTCTGCAGCATCAGCACCAAGGCAGCCCCGTGGAAGGCTGTGTTTTGCCTCAGTTTCTGTAAGTCAGACAGGCCCAAGTTCATACCTCCTCACACAGCCCTAGGTAGGTGTCCACCTTCTCCAGCTACTCGTAGAGCTCCTCAATATGCCACTTGAGCAATTTAAGAGCAAATAACCTTCAAAGACACTTGGGATGTTCTTGCCTGAATTAGGAGCTCTTACAGTCACCTGTTAGGTTCACAGACTAAGAGTTTTTAGACCCTTTTTCCTCTCTCAACTCTCTTTCTCATTGATTTGGTGTGACATATGACTGTATTTACAAGCACCTGACTCAGAGCTCCTTTTATTCATCACCAGGAACTCCACCAGCAGAGCTACATCAGAGCTCGGCAGCGCTGTTGTTTATTCTGGCTTCTCTCAGGGTGACTTTCTGGGTGGGTTTCTTTGGTTTTGATTTTTTACTATTCAATTGTTGGACTCTTCTCAATTTGTACTTCTGGATCTGCTGAAGAAATATGAGTGCTGTATATCATGGGGTTTAGGGCCTCTTGCACTAATTAGCTTGTAACTTCAGTTTTGCTAGATTTGGTACTTATTTTACTGTAAACACCCATTTGTTCCACTGGGTAGCAGAGCTCTCTGAACATCTGGGAGTCATCATGTGTCATGAATGACATGATGTATCCTCACTGTTAGACCAGCACAATGCTAGATCTGATGGATGGAAGAAATGTGTCAGGGTGAAGATTAATATACACTTTGGTTTGTGACTTGTGACTCACTGGGTAAACTTTGTTCTCTCTTTGATGGGACAGATCCAAGATCTGCGTTTTTCCTCTCCCATTTTGGTCCTGGTTTATAACACAGAAGCTTGAACTAATGAGACCAGAGCTTTTGCTGGCTGGACCAGAACCCTTCACATCTGTCTGGACCAACATGCCTAAATAAATCCTCTCTTTGTATGGCACAGCTGGCTCTCTGCTGGAGATGGTTTGATACCCTCAGGCTGGATAACCAGCAGGAATTTGGTAAGATTTGCTCCTTGCTGAGCCTTTGGAAGTGCACATCGTATACAATATCCTCTTCGAGCGTCCTCTGGCTGGAGGATTAAAGAAAAACCTGTCCTGACAAAACAAACCCAGCAGTATTTGATTTCCCCATTAAAAAGAAAGCCTGGAGTTCCAGCAGTTTGTCCCCAGACTGGCTTGAGCAGGGGCTCCAGTCTGGCCAGTGGCAGCACCACCAGCAACGAGGCAAGTCAGGGTTGGGTCCATCCACCTCTCACACAGAACAGAAATGAGGGACTGAGAGACAGTCCAAGGGCTGTGCAAAGCTGAACGCTGCAGAGGAGGCCTCTCCAGGTGCAGAATTCATAAATTTCTAGATAGAAGCTCTGGGAACTTGAAAAGGTCACTCACTGTCTTGTTATACCCTTGTTGTGTTTTTTTTCTTTTTTTTTTTCTCCTTTTGTATCTTGTACCAGATTTGATTTAATTTCTCAAAGCATATTTCCCTTTCTAGAAATTGCATTCACTCCCCTTTTTGGCCTGGTGTATCACTGTTCCTTCTTACATATTTGGTAAGCAGGAAAGAAAAAATTGAGACGTTATTAGTGTCTGCTCAGAGCTGGAACTGTTGTGATGGCCATTAGAAGGGAAATGTGGCATTTTGTCTGGGAAGTTTGTCAGAAGGAGGTCAGAGACAAGTGAGCAATAATGAGGCTCTTGAAACCAGTCTGCAGGTGCAGAGCAGTAAAATAAATAGGCAGGTGCAGAGAGTGAGTTTTTAATCAGAGTCTTGGCAGGGATCTCGCTCAGGGACTGCCTCGTTTGGCTTCTGTGCAAAGGAGGAAATTCAGTGGCAAAGGACTCAAATGCAAACTGCAGCTGACACTTGTGCACCATGGAAGGTTCAGGGGGTTTCCTCTTTTATTCTCAATGCCCTAGTCCTGCAAAGTTGAAGGCTTATTGCTTGCAGAGGGAATAAATAAATATGACTCCTTGTCCTTCTGAGGATAGCTGGCTCTAATCTAGAGATGAATGCATATGTCAGCGTTCTCCATAAATACTACAACTTAAAAACCCTACATTTTCAGAGAAATTTGCTTTAGCAACAGTTGTGATTTATTTTGGGTTCCTTACCAGGAAATATTTGAGCAGTTGAATCATAGAACCATCTTGGGTTGGAAGGGACCTTAAAGATCATCTAGTTCCAACCCCACTGCCATGGGTAGGGACAGCCTGTAACAACACCAAATTTCAGTGTTTTGTGTAACAAGTGTGTATCAAATTATGACAAAAAGAGAAAATATTGGTATCTTCTGTGCTCTGGGAAAAGGGAAGGGGAAATAAGTAGACAGCAAGAAAAGATTGTGTCATGGTATGGGAGACACAGGGGAACAAAGCATACAACTGATCCAGAACTGCATTTTCTCCAAGGCATTGTTGTGTCTGAGGATGCACATCTGATTCTCAAGCCAAAGCAAGGAATACTTCTTTCTTTCTCCCCAGCAGGGCTATCCCACCACTTCCAATATTTCCTCTGAAAAATGTTAACCCTCTCCCTCTCCCCTCTCAACTGCCTCCTTTTACCGTGGGTAAAATGCCAGTGTCAAACAAAGAAAAGTTTCTTTTGAACCCAGGGCAATGAGAAAATGAAGATTAGCTCAAACCATAAGCTCTCTTGCCAAAAAATCAGGACATACTTAAAAAAGCTATGCCTATAGCTTTTATTATGGGCCAAAACTAACCACCCCAGGTCTATGGCTGAATTTCAGTGACCACAGTCCAGACATGGTGGCTGTGGGGAACTTTGAGACAATAACTACTTTTAGCTATTACCAGTCCCAAAAATGTAATTCGTGACCACTCGTTTTAAGACAACTGCAAGTCACCTGTGGGGAATTTGTAAGGAGAAATATGATGAATTGTCCTGTCCCTTTCTTCAGCCCAGTCTCCTCAGCACTTCCCACTCTGCTGCCTTCAAGCACCGAACCCGGAGCCTCTGCTGCAGCAGCAACTTGTGTTTGTTGACCTGAAGGACCAGAGGCAGGACCTGCAAAGGACAATGTGCAAAAATTTGTGCATGTACCACAGCCACAAAGCCCCTCTTTGGATGCTCTCCCTTTCCATCAGTTTTTAACATGAGCCCACAAGTATCTGCTAGTGAAGCTTTGTAGTTCAGCTGGTCACAACTCCACTACTGAGTGACCTGAGAACCTGAGAAGGTTTTCCCTTCCTCACTCTCTTGTGGATGCATCTTCAGCATCCTGCAAAGATGGCCATCATGATGGCTTGTGTGTCCTGTTGTTTTCACTCATCCAAGTGGTGATTCTCCTTCTTGCCACAGGGCATGTGTAGGGTTGAACCCCCCAGCTGGCTGTGAAGCAGCACCCAGGACCCAAGACATTCCCAGTGGCTACGAGACTGCCTTCCCTGGCAACCCGTCAGGCTCTGGGGTGTGAACTGTCTCTTGGCTCTGCTCGGCTCTGAGGAGGGCCTGCTGCAAGCTGGGGCAGAGCCAGCGTGGCTATCTGATCACAGAGCTCCTCTGCAGCTCTCCACCCCTCCACGTGGGCACGGCGCTCACCGCAGCCCCGCACCGGGCATTCTTGGAGCTGCCGCGTCGGCCTCGGCGGCAGCTCCTTCAGACCCCCTACATCTTCAAGCCCAAAGGGCACTGCAGGAACCTTCTGTGTGGTCTCGCCTCTATGACATTGTTGGTAGGGGTTGTGCTTGTCCTCCTGGCTTGTTTGCAGTAAGAGCTGTGTGGTCTTTGAAGGGCTCTTTGAAGTTAGCGCAGAGTCACGAGGACACAGCTAAGATGAGCTCAGAAAGGCTGATTTCAGGTGAAGCTGGAACATGGTCTTGGTGCTTGCTGCATGTACTGTGCACAAAAGGCACAGGACCAGCAATACATTACAGCCATGCCTGACAAATAGTGTGTGAAAATATTTTAGCTGAGATGAAATTTCTGTTAGCAAACACCTCTTAGAGGCAGAGTAGTAAAAGCTTGGACTACCTACACCTGAAGTTTACCAGGTTTGCTTGTGCTTGCTGTGCTTTTGGGGTAAGCAGAGGAGGGTGAATATCCACCAAAGCTCGAATCTACAGTCTTCGATTAGTTTTCATTTCTCCACATTCACACATTTTGAGATCCATACACTGCTCCAGAATTTATGGCATCTCCTGGGAAAGCCACTCATCATCTTCGTGCCAATGTTTCGTATTAGATGAGGATGTCAGCAACACAGCGGGCCAGAAATTCAGAGGTGCTCCCACTAAAATTATAGGACCTACAGCAATGTTAAATACTTTGGTTGTGTTGTTTTTCTGTTGCTGTGAATGTAATCATCAGTCATATCAGTACCCAAGTTAAGTACCTAGGAAGCAACAACCATTCTTCAAAAGAAAACTTCCAGTAGGACCAATCTGTGATGGGTTCTTAACCTGGCTCTCAAGGTCAGGTTGGAGGGGGCTTTGAGCAATCTGATCTAGAGAAGGGTGTCCCTGCCCAAGGCAGGGGGGCTGGAACTGGATGATCTTTGAGGTCCCCTCCAACCCAAACCATTCTGTAATTCTATGAATTATCTCTACTGCTTTATCCTGATACTGTCTCATTCCTCACAGACCCCATTGGATCAAAGTAGTTCTTTGGAAAACTTATAAGAGGGTAAATTGGAATGTCTGAAGAAGGGGGAGGCAGAAGCCGTTTGATAGCAGGGTTTGATGATAACAGCCAAAGGAAGGCACTGTATTCCAAATGTAATGTTGTAAGGATGCTGGCCCAGCAGTTTTAGGCAGAGAAGGACTTTTTGGAATGATGATAAATTGGGATAGTTTGGCACACTTTCTGTGGACAAGCAAAAGGAAAGAGAAAAGTTAGGAATGGCTCTTGAACTTTGCTGGTGGGCAGCTTGGTTACAAACCCCTCCTGTAGCTCTCCCATGTGGATTTAGGAGGGCTGGTTGAAAATACCCAGCTTAAACTCCGTGGAATTTCTGAGCAGTGTTTTTGAGGATAATGTGACGAATCTGTGGAATATGGTCCTTCCTATGAACAGGAACATGCAACATTTTCCTCCATTCTATAATTCTCCTGATAACCCTCTCTTTAAAGGCTGCCTCTCTTGCCACACTGTACAGGGCACGTGAGTGTGGAAAGTCATTTGTTTTCTTCATAAATGCCAAGTGAAAGCTTCTATTATAGATTGCTTTGCAAGGCAGCTCCAAGAAATGACAGCAAGTATTAATAAAGCTTACTTAATTGATATTAGCATAAATGTAAAGCCAAATAATATCAGTATCAGTTCTGGAACAGTTCCATGGCATGCTCCTTCACATCTGTGTTTATCTCTTTCAGGTGATCTCAGGAGAATGCTCAGGGGGAATTCAGGGACGAGAAATTTAATGGCTGCAGTTTTATAATCTTTATCAGACCATCAAGGCTGGAATCGAAAGGTAGGAGTTATCATCTCCAAGAGTTCTGTCATCTCAGTCAACCTTCAAGAGAAAATCATTGCAAGACAGCCTCTGGTAAGTCTGTGAATTAATTCAGGTTTGGGGGATGTTCTATCCTTTGTGTTGTGTTAACACCCACAAGCTCTAGTCACGGATCAGGAATTTTCTGTGATAAACACTCTAAAACAAAATGAAAATAAAGGGTTTTCTCCCAGAAACAAACAAACCAACCAACCGAAAAGGGTGGTGTGTTATCTAGCCCACTTCTCACATGAGTTTCTTGCACAGTGTGATCACTGTAAGCTCATATGATGTGGAGAGTGCACCTCATCTTTACAGGGAGCTAGAAACTCTGAAAGTTGGGATAATCCCAGGTTTTTCCCATGTAACAGAAGTCTTGGAGAATGTACATGTCAGCATGTGGTGGTCGAGGTGGTCTGATTAGGAGGGGAACAATCTCTGGGACTGCAGGTCATGAGGAATGTCTGTCTTTACCCTCCTTTCCTGACAACCTGTGCTGTTCCGTGATAAATACTCATTGTGGACGAGAGCAATAGGCATTATTCTGTGGATTTAATTAATTCCCAACTCTTTATCTAATTTAGTGGAAAGAGGTTGGAAAGTTATTAGAAAGAGGAGTACTGCTGGGTTTCCGTGGACCTCACAACCCTGGCCCTGGAGCACTTTTGGAAGTCCAGCCCCTCCTCAGCTGCAGAGTTGGGAGCTGAGCTGCTGCCTCTCTATCCCTGGTTGTCTAAAATAGAACATGAGCTAATCCAAGCTGTAGCCAGCAAGAGCAGAGAGGGAAAGGGCAGTTGAAAGGCTCAGTGGTGCCCAGGTTACCTGGGACTGTGTGCTCCATGCCCTGTGTCAGCCATCCCAAGCAGATGGCTGCTCCGCTCGGGGCTGCCCACGTGGACAGCGGGGTTGGGCGGGGAGCTCACATACTGTGCTGGGGACTGCACATCTGGTCAAGGTCTTGAGCTTTGTTTCTCCCTGGGAGCCTGCTTTGGGACTTCAGAAGCACATCCTCAGCTTCAAGCCAAGGGCTGTCTTTGTTCCATGAGGCTGCCCCAGCTGGAACCTGTTGCTGGTTGACACAGTCAGATCTTATATTGAGACTCTTATATTCTTTGGCATATTACACTGCGTTTACATCTTTTAATTCACCCCAGTAGACAGATGGGTTATTTTAAGAACCATGTGTAAGAGCTTTCATTAAAACCATTACAGGACACCAGATGGGGATGCAGAATTGACAGCAACAGGGCTGCCTGCTACCATGTTGGACTTGGGAAACATTCCCAAGCATTTAGCCCTTCTTGCCACTCTGCTTTCCTGCACCATGGGGATCCAAACATTTCTGGGTTTGAGTTATATTTCTGTGAACCCATTGAAATGTATCTGAATTTCCTCATCTGAGTTTTCCAGGTCACATAATTTCTGAATTACACTTGGCACGGCAAATGGGATTTTGGTGGGAGTGTTTTATGATAAAGAAACATCAAATGAAATGGAAAAGAAAGGTTAACTTATAAGTTTTGCCTTTAAGTAAACAAAAAGAAAGGAATTGACTGAGAATTTTCAGTAAATTAATAAACAAGACTCATTAAATAACAATATCACAGAGGTGTTCTCATGGATACCAGCACCTCAGTACCCTGGGTCTAGAGAGGGTGACAATGGTCTTAAATAAATAAATGACAGAGGGATACGTTTCAAAAAGAAGTAGATTAGTGGATCTAGTAAATCTTGACCTATTTGACTTAGATGCTTAAGCAAGATGTATTTAAAAATCTCTGGTGTGTAGAGTTTGGGCTGGAAGTCTTGAGAACTAGATTGTCATGTCAGCTGTTCTTCTGGCCACAGCAGTTACTGAAAGACAGCCAAAGTCTTTGTGACAGTAGTTGTGGGGTTTTTTAATTTATGAGTCTGTCTCAGTGAATTTTTGTCAGATGTCAGTCTTTCCTGCAGGTAAAAACACAATGCTTTGCTTCAGTGTTATCGAAGGATCCAATGTAACATGTTTCTTTGAAATTATTTTTATATGAAAAGGACCTAAACTATAAAAGGTTTCCAGAAGGGTTAAGTGATCTGAAAGGAAACTCAAGAACAATTGAGGCTATGAACATTAATTTATTTTAACATTTTTTCTGAGTGAAAAAAATACTGTGTTTTAGTTCAACATCTGAAGCCCAAAAATCTGTTCTAGCCCAAAGATAGCATTGGTATAGTTTCCTATAGCTAAAAGTACTTGCTTGTGATTTTTTCATGATGTCATAATATAATGCTCCGTTGCAACTTATTTTAATTTATCTGGCTAATTGTTGGATAATACAAACACTTGTTTATGTTGAATTTTGCGAATTCTGTATGAGGAGAGAAAAATTAAATTTTCTATTTACTATCCCTGTCAAAAAACAAATTTGAATAATTCACCATTCAATGGAACTGGAATTCTGTAACATTTTTTTAGCTGAAATTCTGTTCTTAGAATAGGGAGGAAATATTGACGTTCTTAAAATCAAAATATGCCTTTTTTTGTTGTTGGTATGACTGAATAGTAATTAATTTTTAACCTTGTTAATATTAAACTGTACTTAGGGGCATCCTGTGTCTTAAGGGAGCTTTAGAGTCTGATCAGCTCCTCCCTTCCTCTGCGCACCCACCCCCCGCTGATCCGTGTGACACCTGACATCCCAGTTAACCAGTGCACCTTCATGGCATGCAAAGTGCTCTGTGGATTCCAGGCTGGCAGGACAAGGAATATTTAAATTTACTAAACCAGTGGACTTCTGGATTTTAGTTTTAAAGGAAAATCTCTGAATTCATTTCTGAACTACAACTCAGAAGTGTGCGAGTTTCCCTAAAGACAAACCTTCAGCTCCAGCAGTCACCTATTTTGCCCATTAGACTGCTTTTATAACTCTGGATTCTCTTTCCTTGCTACATTATCTGAGATTCCTGTCTTCAGCCCAGTGCTGGCAGTGTGGCAGGAGGGAGTGCCAGCTGCTCTCTCCACAGGAGCCCATCAGTGGAGCTCCTCGCCCAGCGGAGCGAGCGCTGTAAACACGCGTCTAGCACGCAACCTTCCCTCCCGGTGAACTTTGCCATTGGCTAATTTGTCCCTGCTCTAAGTTTTCTCCTGTGTTTGCCTTCTTCTATAATTTCTTCCTGTAAAGCCTGTGTGGGCTGGCTCCTAGTTCCCGTGCAGTGTGATCTTCTAATCCAGCACTTTCACCTCCGGCTTTGGACATAAATCAGCGGAGAAGTCTCACAGGTTCCATGGAAGGAAGGAGGAACAGAGCAGATATTGAGTTAATGCTATCAAGCTGCCTAAAGTGAGAGGAGAGATTGATAAGAGAAAGCATTGTATTTATAGTTTCTGGCGTATAGCACAGCACAAGTCCTATTTAAATTCTTCAGAAATTAGTATCAGATGACTTAGGAACTTCTGGCGTATTTGAATCTTAAGTGGTTACAGATAGTTTTACTCAGAGTTTCCTTCAGTTGTTATATGTGCTACTTCTTCCTATTCAGTTAAGGCAGGTTGGGAGAGTTTGCAAATTCTTGGGAGAACAGGAAAAAATCGTGCTCGCACTGAGGCTGAATGGCAGCAGGGACACTGATCCTACCTGAGATCCTACATATCTGGTTGCCTTTTTTCTGTGTGTGTGTGTCTGTGCAGGGAGATTTAATTTGCCTGTGTTCAGCCTGGTTTGCCTTTAGTTTCAAAATATTAAGCCTGACCTTGCTGCCATATATGATGTGGGCATGGTAAATATCTACTCAGATAAAGGGTCAGCTTCAAATTAACATGGTTTTTGTCATCAGGAATGGGCTGTGGGAATGAACGGAATGACTGCTTCGCAAAGAGTAGGGAAAGTGAAAAACGCAAGAAGAAATTTCCTTGTAGAAAACGTCAGGCACTGCTGTCACCAGAGCACCGTGAAAACTGTGATGCAAGGGCTGCCAGTGGGTAACTCAGTGCCCAGGCACAGAGCAGAGGGCAGCAGATGGGGAAGGTGTTTTTTCACACCGTGACCGTGGTGCAGTGGCTGGGCCCACCCGCCCCACCACACGGAGAACAGTTCGGAGCATTTCCTGCCTCTTTTTGTTTGAGTTGCCTGTAGCTGTGCTGGGAGCTCAGCCTGCCCCTGATGGGCAGCTTCCAGCTCAGACGGGTGTTTTGGGCACGAAACCCGTTTCCCTCTGGTCTGTGCCCACCCAGCAGCAGCTGAGGGCGGTCGGAGCAGGGCTGTGCCCAGCCTGCCTTCCCAGGGGCTGCAGGGTAGTGCCATGTGCTCTGCCAGCTTTTCAGCCTCCCTGAGGTCTCTGCAGTCCTGAGGGACTAATAACTCATTGGGATGGTTGGAGCTTGACAGGGCCCTGGAGGTTTATTGCTGTAATTCCCTGGCAGTATCTTTCACCCTTGGGGCAGGACAAGTAGGAGTTTCTCCCATAGAATTCTTCTCCTCCAGGAAACACCCAGGCCAGGAGGGCTCTATCCAAGCTCATGCTTTTAGAGACACACACTAAATATTTTTTAGGCTAAGTAAGAAAGAGGTCTGGTAAATGGATTTCTCACTTGCAGGCTCTCAGGGCTGTCTCGTTCGCATTGCCACTGATTGAAAGATCAGATGCAAATGCAAATAAAATAAACAAGTGAACAGATCTTTGCATTTAGAAATAACGAAGTTGGGGAAATCCCCTTCTATCCTTAATCATCAACCCTAAAAGATTTTGAGGCTGATTCTCCTTGACGCCGAGTCAGCATTACCTTGACACAAAGACAGAATAGAAAGTTGTTTTGTGAGAGTGTTTTATATCCATTTTGAGCTGCTATGACTGATGATGAGTAACTACAGAGCCAGGGTGTCTTACTCTATTTTATGGAACCATTGATCTCATTCTCTTAAAAGTGAATTATTAAAGTGATTAATTTTACTCTATTACTCAATTCCTTTTTCTGTAAGTGCAGCCTTTATGTTATGATGAAATTAGCTATAAATATATTGCATTTTATCTAAATGTTGCATCTTACATGGCTTCAAAGAAAACTCTAATGTCCTGATGGAAACCAACTCCATCCTTAGCAAGGCTTCAGCAAGATCCACAGTATCTTTTTCATTATTATCTCACTGAAGGTTGTTTTCTCATGTGACTGCTAAAATGTTCTGTGTGAAGTAGTCTGGAGAGGAGAGGAAGCCTTTTCTCAGGTGCTAAAGTGCAGGTGGGTACACAGTGTCCTAAAGGTTGTCAGAACTGGAGGATGAAGTTCTTTGTATCAGTAATATGTGCTGTCATTCAGATTCCTAGTTAAGACTTAGTTTGGGAATATTCTGATTTCTGGTTGCTCACTTTTGTGCATTCAGGTCTTCTTTTAATGTTGCCCATTTAATCAATATATGCTGCAGGTAACACTGTCAAGAGACCTAAGTCATGTAGGACCTAAGTCACCAGAGCACAAGCTGCCTTAGGGCTAAATCCTGTTCCTCTTCTTGGTGACTTGAACTGTGACAACCCATATCCTTCCTGCTCTGGTGCATAATCCCTGTTGAAAGTTGTGGGGCACAGTGGCCAAATCATACTCAGTAAATGCATTTGAAAGTTCCTAAATGCCATATGGACATCTGAAGAAGTCAGCTGTGTTCAACACATTCCTTCAGCTTCTTTTAACAAGAATATTAATCTAATTCATGTTAGAGCACAGTGAAAGTTATTTGGCTTTCTCGTCAGCATGTGTGCATAAACGTGTGTATAATTCACAGCAGAAATACAGCTCGTTTACAATATATGTTAAAATGCACAGAACTGGTAACTTGTTTTCATATTCAAAAATTCATGCACAAAATATCAATTTTTTACTATATCTCTAGTGTGTGAGTGGGTATGTGCATTTGTAGTAGGAAGCTGTCCCCCGATGTTTGCGGCGTTCGGGGGGTTGAGTGGAACAGCCATGGAATGCTGCCAGCGGTGCTGACGCAGGCTCCAGGCTCATCCTATAAACATTTACCCTGCTGGGGAACCTCAGTCACGTACAAACACTGGGCCAGAAGAGACCTCTGGGGTCACTGACCCCAGCCCTGCGGTGTGACAGGCATAAGGCTCATCACCCCTCTCATAAAATGGCCAAGCCTTCATGTAAAGCTTTCCCAGTTTTCACCTGCCATCCCTGCTCCTGGAAGGCTACTCCATTGCCTTCTTCAGCTGATAGTTAAGTAGTCTTCCCTCATTTTCATCCTCAGGTTAGTCATGGACTGTTTCTACCAATTTGCTCTTATGTCAATATTGTAAGTACTTCTTCTTCCTCCCTTCTATTTACTCAGCAAGTTATTGATGTGTGTTTGCAGCTCTGGGTCCTTGGGGGTGGATGTCCACATGTATTTCACTTAAACACAGATAAACAGGCAGAATGATTTTACAAGCCAAACCTGTCAGAGTGAATAAAACAAAGCAGGACCCCGGAGTAAATGAGTCTGAGGTTGATAAAGACTGTCTTTGAAACAGTTGTCCTTCAGTGGGCAGCTGTTTCTGGGCAGTCTCAGCCATCTGGCTTTGGTGATTTATACCAGGACAAGTCTCCTGCTCACATAAAACATAGGGTGCCACAGTCCAGTACAGATCTGTTCATCGTGAAAGAGGATATCTGAGTCTATTCTCTATTTTCCTAGCAATAAATTACATGGAAGCTGGCAGAGCCATTCATTTCCACTTTGGTATTCTTCACTCCAGATGTGCCATGCTGGTGTTCAGCCTCGGCTAGGCAACTCTGCAGAGGTGATTTATCTTTCTTTATGACACTGCAGTTTCTGTAGCTTCTAGAACTGAGACAGGTAGGATTTGGGAAGTTAATTTAAGGTCAAACAATTTACTGGGAGCGAGATAGAATGGGCTGTGGAAGAGCTGGACTCTCTTCCCCTGTGCCATCACTGACAGGGAGCACTCCACAGACCCTGGACTAGGAGGGAAGGCAGGCAGACACTGTGTTCTATCTGAATTGGCCACTTGACCTCTCCATCCCTTCTCTGAGGGTTGCAGTGATGGGAGAACATGCAGGATGAGAGCTGCTAAAACAAGGAGTGATGTGGGAGGAGCAAAGGGCTTTGAGATGTTACAGACAGTGGAGTAGAAGCTGCCGTGGGAGATCAAGTACACACTGAAGTCACATCAACTCACACACTTAGCAAGGACACCAACAACTGAATGGGATCTGTTTTTGAGGATGCTTTTCATAAAGGTGGCTTGATTTGCCATTTTCCAGCTTGTCTCTGATACCTGGATAGATAAAGGCTTATTCTAAAAGACTGCTGCTCTAGCATAGTTAGTTGGCATTAAATAACTCGATCCAAATAAACCAAATAATTTTAAACTGAGCTGAAAAATAACACAGACAGGAAGCCAGTTTGCTAGAAGAGGATTGAGGAAAGAAACTTCCTAAAAGCTGTCTTTGGGTTGCCCAGATTAAATCATGAGAAGAACTCAGAAGCAGAAAGTTGCTGATGGTAGAGCAGTGCTGAAGGTGGCATTTTGGACAGCACTGCAGTACACTTGAAATAACCCCATAATAAATGAAACAAGATTTTCATAAGAATGCTGGCGTTGCAAACCTTCTCCCTGTAGCTCTAGTAGAAAGTTGCTGGCAGCCTCATCCTGCCATGCCAGGTGATTTGTGCAGCAACTTGTTAACAGCAGTTAAGCAATGGAATCAGGTGCCCTTCCCCGAGGCTACAGATGATTCACCCAGTTACAGAAAGGAGACTGGGAGCAAAGTGGATACACAGCGCTGAGCAAAGGAGATGGGAGAAGCTGGGGTGGGCAGTCAGCGCTGAGCCCAGAGGACGTGTCTTGATGTTTTTGTTTAAGCAAAACGTAACCAGTGGTAACTGGAGGATAAAGGCTCAGGATCCCATGGCAGAAGTTGTTTGGGCAGCTGTCAGCTGGGAGTAGCTCCGTGGATGGGTATCAGTGGAGCTGCACTGACATAATGCTTTGTGCACTTGGAAGGAGGCCCCAGATCTGTTCCCTTCCTGGTTGCCTGGTCTCTAAATGGAGCCTCCTCTGTCACTCATCTGGAGCTTCCCAATATTCATAGATTAAGTCACCTGAATAAAATTCAACTATGTCACCGTTAGTGTTGGAAGTATTCACAAGGGTTTATCTGACTTGTTCTTACACCCAGCTACATAACATAGACAACGTGCACTTTATTTTCCTCCACATGCTTACATGGTCTGGGCTTTTCTGGCAGATCATGCAGAAGAAGTGAAATGAGACCTCTTTTGTAGGTTCCCATCGTAATATTAAATTCTGGGATGTTTTAAACCTATATTGCAGTCATACTGCACTGGCTGGTTGTGACACGCTGCATAAATGCAGCTCCAGTGACACTCTGGCAACAGTCCTTGATGTGATAAACCAACCAGCACAGCCTCAGGCAGAGGAGTGGGAGGCTGGAGGCTGGAGGTGAACATGGGGCTGAATTTTCTAGTAGGATGCCTGAAGTTGCTCCTCCAAGCGCATCGTTGCACTCCTTCATTCAGTTGAGGGTTCAGAGTATGAAGTGTCTGTATTCCTTCTTTGGGGGTTTCTTCTGGCTTTTGATAGCACATTTGTCCATCATATCTGAAAGCATTTCTTAGACAAGTTTCAATTCCTATGTACTGAAAGGAGAAATCCATATAAGGCAATAATTATTAATATTCTTAGTAATTCAGTATCTAACATTCATGGTCTTGAGTCCATGTTTATCACTGCATTTAGGCTCAAATTGTGAATAAGCTTCCCATTGATTTGAGTGTTGAATTGGATACCAAAATATGAACCGAGAACCTTAACATTAAACCTTCAACATCTCCTGTAAGCTCAGTAGAAATTGCTGGCTTTCAATAAAAATAAGTTCCAGTATTTGTCAGAAAAATGTATTTGAGAGAAAACTATGAAGTTATCTTAGCACCCTTACACTAGACCTGTGAAATAGCATGTCTTTTAGCTAAAACACTGTCAAACAGATCTTCATCACCGAGGTTTTTACTCTTTGATATGATTTAATTGTTTGTATGGTGGTTTCAGAGGTTGCTGTCTTCATCTTTGTGTTCTTTGTACCAGTTTTACACTCCAGCCCTGTGTTCTCCTTGGGTCACTGTCAGCCCCAATTCAGCAGGCACTAACTGAAGGGGAGCACTAAAAGGCAAGGACTGGAATTCAAACTGCTGATCCAATGGAAAACTATTAACAAGGGGGGGAAGATATCTTTACAACCAGTGGGAACAGCATTCTTTTTCATTAAAATGTACAGAACAGGTCTTTAGGCTAAAAGTAAAAAGACTGTTGCCTGCAGGTACTGGCAATATATTGCTCTCTCTGCAAGTGATACTTTTATTATAAATAAATAACCTGCTTTGCAATATTATGACTTCATTCAGGTCTTATTCTTTAGCATAATTGAAGATCAGATACCTCATACAGCACTTACAGAGTCACCTCTTTTTTTTTCCTTAACTGGATTTTGATCTGTGGGTATTATGGAGGTATATTATACATATGAGCTGAAATGTTCAGAAAGCCTCCAGGCTCTCATTCAAAGCAGCTGACACCAGCTCAGTGCTCTCCTCGGAGCAGAAAAGCTCCTGCAGGCTGTTGGAACAGCTTTCCCTCTGCAGATTCCCTATCCAGAAGAAGATACTGTGCTTTTTCATTGGCAAGATGGTTTTGAGAACGGTTTCACATCCAAAGTGTGACATGCAAATCGTACTTGGAAGTTTTAAGTATATTTCTTTATACCTGTAGCTCTAAATTAAACCAGATTTGTGGGGTTTTTTCCTAATTACTCACCATGATCTAATAGTGCAGTAGCTGAGCCATTGACAAGTGATTCAAGTCAGCACATCAGTGGCAATTCTGAATAGGATCTGTGTTATTCATGCTATAATTAAAGGAATAAGAAAAGCCTCTGCTGATGAGTGTCCCTCAGTCAGAACAGGGACTTCGTAACTTCATAACTGGACAAAACAACAAATCATCACAAGAAATGTTACTGGTGGCAAGGCTGGTTCATTTATCAACTCCAGGTCACCAAGCCCCATCATAAGAAAATCTGGATCTACTTTCCCATGGTAAAACACAGCAGGAAGTAATTTCTGAATATTTTCTAAAATATGTCTACAAGTTAGGGTGTGATGCTATGTGGATAATGCTCAGCAAAAGGGATACAGCTGGCTCTCTCTGTACCTTGCAGTGAAATAAAAACTGAGTCACTACCATGGAGAGGTCACTCCAGTGCTCTGAAAATGAGCTGGGATTTAGCATCAGCTATCCAGATGTATCTCTAATATTCAGTTTATCATTCATAACTTTATGCAACAAAATGAGCATATTAAAGTAGACATGATGTGAAATCAGAGCCATTGGGAGACTCCTCCAGTGAACAACAGGAGTTTTGCTTTTGTTTCAACAGGACTGAAATATATCCCATTTCTTATAAGAAAGAGCAGCAAATAATATTTATTATCCTTTTGATATGGAGCCATTACTGGAAGCCATTATCATCACATTTCAGGTTACTTAATCAGCCCTGTGAACTGATAACCCACATAAATAATTGCCTCACCGCTGCCAGCAGCGCTCTTGGCACACTATGAAAATAACATTAGTCCTTACGAATTAAACCACAATAAGATTTTAAATGACAGATTAAAGGCTTTCTTTAGGTACCCTGAGTACTTCCAAACTGAGCAAACAAGAAGAGACCTACCATTTTGCAGGTATGTGGTAGAGGTGAGCCACGGCTGAGCTCCCTGATGGCACAGAAACCAGGGGCATGTGTCCAAACATGCCAGGCAAGTGCAGATGATGAAAAAGAAAGATTAACTGCTGCAGAGCTACCTGCTCTTCAGAGCATTCCAGCTATCAGGCACACCCCAGCCCATTCTCTAATGCCACAGGACTTGAGGCAGGGACTCCATTATCTGTTTGGCTCCTTCCCGTTCCTGCGCGGAGCATCCACGGCGTTGTGCAAGATGTTCGTGTTTCATCAGTATCCTTCGCTTTTCTGGTAGCTCCTTTTAGATTGAACCTTTCCCTCTCACCTCCTTCTTGTCAGAAATGTCCCCAACAACCATAGCTCAGGCAGAATGGCTGGTCCCATTATTTTTTGATATGGCATTACCTGGTTATCCTTGACTGGGTGTGTGCTTGTAGCTGGCCTTTCACTGATAGAGGGGAGAGAAAACTTCTGTCCTGAATGAAGTTCTGCTACATCAGTATTTCATCTCAAATTATGAAATCAGGAGACACCAGCTTGCCTGGTACTTCCAAAACCTGTGTGTGGACAAAAGCTATAAGACATTTAATGATATATATACATAAGGCAGCCAAGGGAAAGGATCTCCAGACAGATGGGCACAAAGTCATGCCAGGAGAGGCTGCTGCCCCATATTTGAACAGCCTGGGCTGAGTTCACTGAGGGGAGGCCCAGCTGTGTCACCTGGAGGAGCTCAAGAGGCACATTTGCTCTCACAGCACAAGGTCAGGTTCCCCATGGACAGGCAGCCAGGCAGGGAAGCTGCCTTGGAACTCTGCCTACACCACTCAGGTCCCAAAAGCCACAAGAATGAAAATCACAAATTGGTTTGGATTGAAAAGGACCTTAAAGACCAACCAGTTCCAACCCCCCTGCCATGGGCAGGAACACTTTTCAGTAGATCAGGTTGTTTCAAGCCCTGTCCAGCCCTGAACACTTCAAGGGATAGGGCAGCCAAAGCTTCTCTGGGCAACCCATTCCAGTGCCTCACCACGCTCTGAATAAAGAATTTCTTCCTATTATCTAATCTAAACCTGCCCTCTGTAAGTTAAGAGGCATTCTCCCTTGTCCTGTCACTCTGTGTTCTTGTACAAAGTCCCTCTCCAGTTCTCTTGTGGGCCTCCTATAAGAGACATTCCTGGAAATTTCAAATTGGAGGTGTCATAATATTTTTGGCCCCACTTTATAATTAGAACAAAAATCTAGTCACCAATTCCATCTTGTTTAAGTCCTCTTTCTGTTATACCATAATCTCTTGTATGCTGTCTCACCATCCTTTGTGAGTTGTAGCCCAGGTGTTTCAACCCTTTATTTATGAGGGTTTTCTCATATATCGTGTGGGAAAGAGAAGAAACACTTGATAGTTCGGGAGATGAGATCTGGCCAGGGATCTCAGACCCACAGAATGGAATGGGGAAGGAGATGCTTGAACTTAAGTGCTCTGCAGGGAAAAGTGGTTTCATACTTGACTCAAATGGAAAGTTTTCATTTAAGCTTCATCACTTTTCTCTTGGAACACTGGCTGGGAGGTTCAACAGAAAATAATTTCTCTTTGAAAAATTTTTGGCCTGACCTACTTGTTGAAATCTGTGTTGGTGCAGCGAGTTGAACACTCAGAGGTGTCCAGGCACTACCTGTGCTGGCAAGTGAGGCATCAGTGCTCGGGGCAGGTACCTGAGCCCCAGCAGGCAGTTACCCCGGTCATCTTAAGGATTTACCTCTAGATGTCACTCACGAACCCTCCTCTTATTCGAGGGATTTAAATAAGCAGTCAGGATACCTCTGACACAGCAGCCCTTCAATCACTCTGCTTGGTTACTGAAATGTTTGTTTTCTGTGCTCCTTTTCCGCACTGCTGGAGTCAGAGAAAGGCTGAAGGCAGAGAAGACACTTCTTCAGAGGTGCCTTAGCTCGCACAGAAGATTAAAGTGTTGGTTAAAATAGAGAAAAACTTAACCTTAGTCAAAATAAATAAAGACTTCTGTAGTCTTTGATGCCAGTTGAACAGATTGGGAGAGCTCAGGATGAAGCTGATAGTCTTGATTTATTTAGGTATCTATGGCTTGTTAGCACTTGCTTAGCAATGGGTCCAGAGGCTTGGTATAACACTTTACAACCCATGACTAAAATGATTTGGGTGGTTATTTCCACACTTGGTAAGGCTGAATAGGCTGAATAGAACAACTCCCCTCCAAAAACTAATTATCTGTTAGATGTTTTCAGTGGATTTTCTTTTTTGCCTTAAAATCTGAAAATTTTTTGCTTGCTTATTTTACTAATTAAAAAGTCCAGTCAAACAGATCTGCGTTCTGCCTTCAGTGTGGGGGAACGTGCTCATGTGGAAAAGTCACTTCCAGGTAGAAGAAAGAAAAATGTCCATGCAAAAATTTGGGGCACCTTTAGCAGTGAGTGTGGTGTCTCAGGTTTTGACCACCTCACCCATAGTAAGTAGAATTTTATTCTGCAGATAGTTGGGCTGAAGCCAGAGAGTCTCCTAATGGAGAATGTATAAGAGCATATGAATTCTCCTGTGAGCTGTGGGTGATAACTGTTCGAGTTTATCTGGATAAAGTTTGGCCTTGCATTGTTCCATTGTTCAGCTGTTCATTGAGTGATGTGGTTTTTCCCACGAAACCTTCATTAAAGCTTTTGTGGGTTCACTCAGTCCTGAGCTACTTCAAGGACTTGTCTTCAGTGTTATCATATCTCTAATAATCACCTTCCACTGAAATCAAAATCAGTATGTCTGGTGGCTGCATTGCAGCCAGGACTTCCAGGGGGCTGGCAGGCAGAATGGACAAGATCCTAAAAAGATTCCTATTGCATAATAAACAAAACCTTTATAAATAAATAGGAGGTAATGAATGTCTGGCAGCATAAAGCAACCACATTTGCAGATCATATAACAATAAAAGCAATTCAAGTTTATCACATAATTAGCCTCTTCATCTGAATAAGTGGATATGCATGTGTTTATATATATAAATGTGTTGATTATATAAATGAGTTGATTTTTGAAAGACGAGGTCCTACAAGAATTGCTCAACACCATAACAATTTGTTCAAAATGTACTTTTATTACTAAAACTGCAAGGGACAGTAAAGCACTTGCAACCTTACCAGGGCTGCTCGTGGCCAGCAGGTTTCACAGCTGCAATTTAAAAGTAATGGAAGCTGCACTTTGATGTCGTCAGAATTTCAAAGTTGTTTGGATTTTATCAGTAAGGCACAAAAAAAATATTATAGTGGGTGGAGGGCACTTAGAGTGGGCAGATCCATGGGGGGGGTTTGCTGCAAATTCACCTTTTCCATGTCTGGATTTTGCTGCTGCTGTGTCACAATCCCTAAAGATGCTTGACAGGCAGTTTTTAGAGGGACGTTAAGCACAACAATACACGAGTGCCCACCTTGTAATTCGTACTGATCTCTATTTACAAAAACATGGGTACAAAGAGAAATTAGTGTTAGATTGTTAAAATATGATACATTAATTAGAATAGCAGGAGGGTAGAGGCAGCGGGAGATCTTGGAGGCACAGACCTGATAGGAAACTCAGCAAACCCCCCAGTTGATATCTGCCCTGCAGGATGCCAGGTTTGGTGCAGGGCAGGGGAGGCTGGAGCATTCCCAGGGCAGTGGTGGGGTCTCGGGAATGCGAACAGGGGAAGTTAGTTCATTTTAATTTTAGAACCTGGATTTTAAATGTACAAACAAAGCCCATACTGGAAGAATATTTCATTTGTAAAGTAAAGTGCTTCAGGCTTAGGACGTTTCAGAACTCCACAGGATTCATCCTTCTCTGCTATGACTGATAAATGGCCAAAGGATGTGTGAAGAATGCACTAAGGAGGACGAAACGAACCAAATAAAAGCCCCCAAACCCCTGACAACTAAACTATCTGCTCATTCCTGTACCACAGAAATGATTAGAAATGATTTCCAGGCCCCTGGCATCATTTCTTTTTGCAAGAAAAAGCTGGAAATGGTACAAATCTGATGCATTATCTTGTCATAATTATGAAGTTCCTCAAATTATGAAAACCATTTCTGAGATGATTTGTTAGCACAGCAGTTGCTGCTGCCTGGGGATGCCGGGTTGTTTTTAGCACGGCAGGCTGGAGATGGCAGTGGGACACCCCCGGGAAAAACCTGCTTAAAGATAAATGGAATTAGAGATTATGTCATAATGAATGGTGGACAAAATTAACACTGTGCCATCACATGGACTTGAGCTGCTTGACTGCCTGGAGTGGAGCAGGAGTCAGTTCTTGGGGAGATAAGCAGGGATGTTCTCAGCAGGGGAGGGGGCTGGGAACGGTGGGATGCCAGGTCTCCAGCCACTGGGAACATGCAGGAAGGACCACTTTCACTAACTCTTTAAGGCTGACACTTCTGTGCTCCTCCCTCCCTTTTAGCCTGGTTCGCCCTCTCCCATCCCATCACCGGTTCCCCTTCCCATTCTCCTCCGTTCCCAGCCTTCCCTTATTACTGTGACATTGAGCAGTGCTTGGCTGTTATCACGGGTGCCATGGAGAAATGCTTTGGTGGGACAATGCCGGGTCATGGAGGGGTGGAAAGGGGGAAGGGATGGGAATTCTGTGTTCCTGTGTGGCCCAGGACTGGGGTCACTTGTGTGCGAGTCGGTGGGGTCAGGGCGGTCCTGGTGGTGGAGGAGAAGCCGGCCATGCTCCTGCTTGGGTGCTGGGAGGGCTGGTGGTTGTGCTCCTGTGGGAAGTGTGGAGGATGAGCACGGCCAAAAGCAGGAAGCGCTGGGCCGCACGCCCTGGGCGTGTGCTGGGGGTGGCACTTCCAGCCGTGTTCCTCCAGCCCTCCCGCCTCCCAGCCACACCACATCCCCCCTGCGCCCTGTGATCCTGCCATTCCGGGGGTGGCCGTGCGGGACGGCGGGCACGGGCCTTCTGCTCGGCACGTGGGGCTGCCCCGGCGCTCCGGCTTTCGGGAATCCACCCCGCAGCAGGCGCTGCGCCGTGCCACTTCAAAGCAGGCTCTGGCAGCGGGGCAGGGAATCGTCTGGCGGGATTAAACCACAGTGGAACCATTTCGGAAAGGGATGGAGTCTTTGATTCTTCCGTATACAAATCTGACATCAAAGCGAGGTCCTGGGGTCTGTCAGATATGTCCTTCATCCCAGGAGGAGATAAAACAGCCTCCCGTCAGTCAGATAACACGATAATTAGACAGAGTGATAATGCATTTATCCCGGTGCTTACAATCCTTGATCATTTATTGCAATTATGTATACAGGCCACAACAGCCAGTGTCTTTAATTATAACCTTGATGGCCCAATGATAGGAAGAAGGAATCTTCCTAAGGGTAGGAAAAAAGGGTATTTTAGTTCATTTTTATGGATCCTCGCTGAATATAATAGAAGGGATTCAAAGGAAAGTGTTTGTGTGACCTGACAAACCTGTGTTTATAAAGAAGCAGCGGTGCATGGCTATTACATTAATTTAGGGCAGATATTAGAGCAGTGTGAGAGAGGTACCAACCCACATAGCAACAGCAGATAGCACAGCATTTCATTTTGATCTTCATCTGCTGACCAGAAAATTAATTTTTAAGTGCATTTATTATTATTATTGTTGTTGCTGTTATTATTATTAGTGTTGTTACTGTTATTATTATTAGTGTTGTTCTTATTATTCTTTTTATTGTTGATATTTATTAATGGTAAGTTTTCAAAGATAAATAGCAGACTTAAAGATTTCCCATTCATTTAACCAGCAACTCCTTGGTTGCTTTGCAGATCTCACCCAGAAAAAAACCAAATAGGTGATACTGTCCCTGTACCTGAGTGGACAAGGCTCCTGGATCAGGAACATGAGGGTTTATGCCCAGGCTAAATGGGTTTTTTCTTGTATATCATTTAACTGTGATTATATTTTTCAGTTATTTGTGCATTATGAAGCCCTTGATTGAAATAAATGAAGCAAGGGAAGGCAGTGGATGTTGGGAAGGAGGAATTGCTTGTAAATAGTGTCAGTCTTAAGAGTTCACAATTCTGGTGCTTGAGTTTTATCAGTTTTCTACTGCTCAGTGTCTGGAGTCACGAAAACCCCACTGAGTGGTGCATGTCTGGCTGCTGGTCCAGCCCAGCTTCTCCTCCAAGGCCATTTCTGCTCTCATCCAGAAAAGTGACCGTGTAACCACATCCCTCGTGTGAGGGCACGGTGACTGTTCCCAGGAGAATGCCAGGAGTGGAGGCACCACAGCCTGGGCATCTTCCTGGCTCTTGGGAACCAAGAACAGAAGCACAGAGGAAAAAGAGAAATTTAAAGTAAGAATTTTGCAAGGGAAAATAGTCTTTAGCTGTTAGGAAGTGCTGAAGGGTTCACAGTGAAAATCAGGCCCCTTAAAATAAGAAACCCCCAAACTGAAACACCTGGGAAAAATATTGACTTTGGGAAAATTGAAGTATAAATATGATCAGCTGCTTGCACAAGGCAACTAAACCAATGGTGGAGGTGTTAGAACATGAACTTACCTTCAGACTGTGAGCAGGGTGAGAATAAACTTGCTTGGCTGTGACTGTGCATTTGCTTGGTAATGATCAACACGATGACTTCTGTTGGCGTTGGTTGTTTCTTGTTCTCCAGTAGAGAACTGTATGTTTATCCAACTAAAATGGCCCCTAAGCCCCCCTGTCAGGGGTGGGGGGTCATTCTCTGCATCTCTTATTCTTGTAGGGCCTTTCTCTTTATGCTACTGCAGGGCTTTTTTTGTAGCTTCCTCTTAGGCCCTTCCCAGCACCGGTGTCCTCCAGCCTATCCTTAGTGTCTTAGACACTTATCCTTAGTGTCTGAATCGTGTAGTTCCTCACTGTCAGCAATCCAGGGTTCATGGTACAGTTGGGAAACAAGCTTTGCTAGGCAGCTGAGCCTCTACTGCCCTTGTCCCCAGTCCAGACTCCCAGCAGGTGACAGCTTCAGGAATTTGCTGTGGCTCCTTGGACAGTCAGCACGTCTGAGGAGCTTGGGTTGCTGGGCTTGGGCAGGCAGGAAAGACACATGAAGTACACTGAGTATTTGCAGAACAACATGGTTAATAAGGCTCATGCACAGGAGGACTCCTTTCATATTGGAAGGCCAGGATTTGTTCCCTAGGGACACTCGGATGACACCGTCAATGGTCTCTGCAGCAATCCTTCCGTGCTCCCATCTTTGCACCCCAGAGCAGCAGCCAAGGTGTCTGCAATGCCTCAGTGGAGATAAAAGATTCCCATGGCAAATCACTGTGGAAATTCCTCCTCCAAAATGAAGGGATTACATTCTACTGCAGAGCCACACACATGCAAGGGAAGAACCTATAAAGGTTTTCTTACTTCTGCCATGTGCTTCGCGCATCCCTTGGTGTGTTGGGTGAAGCATTTTCTCCTGGAATCTGATCTTGCTGTGACATTGCACTATCTGAAAGATACTGGCCACATTAATTATTCACATAAAATTAAAAAAAATAAAATATTTTGACCTCAGTGATTCCCTTCCAGAAGAAAAGATTCTGTCACATTCTTCATGCTACAGGGAACCTACATTAAAATTTTAAAAATCGACTGAAATGGACCACTTTTCAGCAGTCAAAAAACCCAAGTGAAGCCTACAACAATCAGAAAATGTTTATTTTGGGGGAGAAAAGCTGAAGCAGACATTACAAGTTTCTATTCTATGAAAAGTAATGATGGGAATTGCTTAACTAGCTACGTGTTTTGGTACATTATTGTTGACTCCTTATTGCAATATTTGTGTCAAGTGTATTCAACCAACTAATATCACTTTGTATGCCATATATGTGTATATATGTAAATATATATAGTGTGTAAATATATATATATATGTAAATACACATACATATACATAAAAGCAACTGGTAAATGCAGTATTTCATGTTATAAATCATCCTTCCAACCATCACTACCATTAACACCCAATGCTCCAGAACTTATAGAATATTCTCCCTTGGCTGTGGGTGTTGCCTTGTGGTCATGGCCCTGTGGGGATGGATTAGCCTTCAAATACATGGGCTGAGGAGCTGCCAGGAGAACACCACCACATATTCAGTTCTTGCAGTCAGGCAAGGGGATATTTGTCAGGAGCTTCCATGAGGTTAGGAATTGCCTCATGAATATTTACATGTGAAAAGAGATAAACTGTGCAGATGTACCCAGGACACCAGTTTACTGCTCTGGCATCTCTCCTGGTTTGAGATAAACAGGAAGCTCCCAGGAGGTGAGCACTGTCCCTGGTGGAGGACCAAAGGGTGAGAAAACTAGCACGTGAGCGCTGGAGAAAAGCTGGAGTAGGTGTTAGGCAGGGAATGCATTTCCATGGCTCCTGGAAGAACGGGAAGAGGAGGAGGTACTGATGTTGCAAAGGCAACAGCAGATTTTGTCATAGCTTGAAGCAGCTGCAGAGGGAAGGGGGCACAGCTCCAAACTGCTGATCCATATAGAATATAAAAATAGCAATAATAATGATAATAACAGAGTAAAGCTGTGGAAGTGTTGAATTAGGGGGCTGTAATTCCAACAAGGGCTTCTGGATGACTTAACAGACTGTGCGTCCCCAGATGGTGCTGGAATTGTGGTTCTTTGGTTCACAGTTGCTGATTGGGGTTTTTAATATCCATCCCTTCTGTTTTGCTTGTTGCTCATAGCAGAGACATGCTGCCATTGTACAGTTAACTACATGCTGCACAGCACCACCTAAAAGAAGGTTCCTCTATTTTACTTGTACCTAAAACCAGCCAGACATACCTGGCACCTCGTGGGCCTGTGCAGGGCCATTAACTTCATTCCAAATGTGCTGCACTGTGGCTCCATGCCTGCCCTAATTAGGAATAATTAGCTCAAGCAGTGGTGCAGCTGTACAGCTTCTTGTGTCAGAGCTTCCCCACATCCCTTCATTCCCTCAGCCTTTGCACTGGTGCTCCACAGTCTCTCCTGTTTTGCAGTGTGGGCTCTTCCATGCCCAGCTGGCTGTTTGCTCTCCAAAGCCCTTTGGCATTTCTCGGTGTTCCTGGGAGCAGAGCACGTCACTCTCAGGCTTTTCAGTCGCAGCTTCCCTGTCCTCTGCCTGAGGCTGGAGAAGCTGGAAGGGGCCAATTCCACATCAGAACCGTCTGGTGAATCCCGATAAACCATCAGAGTGGTTACCTTTATTGTTCCTCCAAGCTGGATCACATGTGTTCTTGGAAGTCACCATATTTGTATTTCCTTGGAGGTGAGGAGGATTAAATAAAGAGCGGTGGTGGATTTTTAGCCCTGGTGAGGAGGTCTGCAAGGCAAGGTGCTTTTTCTTCATCTGAGATCACATGGCTTTCTCAATTAGTTATAGATAGTAATAACCATAAATCATTTGAAAGTAGGATCTGCCCCTCGGTACTTTTTGCAGAGTTCAGCCTGTCTCTGTCATCAACTGAACAAGCCACAGTTGTCCTGAAAAGCTCCAGGTTTTGCTGAGCACTGTGTGAGCAAGTTCCACCAGCCCTGGGGGCCCCTGAAAGTGGAAACACTTTGGTTCCAGTGGCCGTTTTCCCAGAAATACTTTAGGTTTTTCCGCTTCTCTGAGCAGTCTTAGACTCCAGATCCTTTCTTATTTTAACTGCAGTGTTTTGGAGCATCTCTGCTCTCCTTGGTTTCTCTTTCCCACTTGTTGCTGCAGGTTCTGCAGAGCCTGCTGTGTTTGAGTACACTCTTCTTGTTTAGATCCTCTCTTCAGCAGCCTTTCTGCCATTGCTTTTTAAAATATTTTTTCCCCAAGTTGATCCCAGGCTAAAGACACAGACATGCAGAAGAGCAAAAAGTGTGTTCCCACCAGCAAAACCATCATGGTTTAGGCTCCCAAGTCCTGAGATAAGCACACTTGGATTTTGTTGTGTGCACGGCTTGGGCATGTTGTGAATCATCAGGGGAAGCTCTGTCAGTGCCGTGCAGCCCCAGGAAGGTGTGGGGGAACACCAGGAGGCTTCGCAGTTTGGCAACAAATGCCTCTGGAGGGGCGTTCAGAGGGGTCAGGAGAAGGCACTGGGGCAGCAGCTTGTGTATTGGGGCCTTAGCTGGAAGTGAGGGCAACTGGCAGGGATTCGTTCTCTAAAATGAGGATCAGTGATGTCCATCAGATTCCAGGAGGAGCAACACTAATTAAAAAACATGGGGTTTGGAGTCAGAGAGCTGGCATGTCTTGAGCGTCATTTGACAGACCTCTAAGCAAAGAGGATCCCATCTGAACTCAGATTAACTGGTCCTGTTGCTTCAGAATGCTCTTTAACATAACCCAAGTGAGAGAGTCAGGGTTTACAGCAATACCAACATGACAAATCAGGACCTTTAGCATTTCTCCGATTGCCTTTGCCATATTTCTGTTTTTTAAAACCAGATTTGTATTGCCCAAGCAAACATGACAGCATCACTTAATCACCTTTCTAATCATTCCCTTTAAAAAATTATTCCTTTCATTTTGTCCTCCAGCCAGGAGAATTGAGTTATAAAGCAGCTTAATGCTAATTCTTCTTACTTTGACGAGGGCTAATTAAATTCATACCTCTTTGAGTAAGCTGTTAAAAGCCACAGTTAATCAATGTTTTGGCCGATATGTCCTCGTTAAGAAATGTTGTTTTTTAGCAAGGAATAAAGCAGACTGCTTCAAACCAAGCACAATAAAGTGAGCACACACCGATTCGCTTCACCAGGGACGAGGTTCCTATACAGCACACAGTTCACCTACCGTTGTGTGAAGTGGTTTATTCTGCTGAAAATGTACTTTGCCTGTGACTCTCCTTAAAAAAAAAAAAAAAAGGATGATTGCCCATGGGGCATTGTATTAGCGGGGCTGAGACATCCTGATTCCAAACAGTCATTAAGCAAATCAGAGGTAATTTATACTGTGGTGGAGAAACTAATGCAAAGCCTGCCAGCTGTCTGGCCCTTCCAGGATGCCTTCAGACAGAACTTTGAAGGTGGGATGAGGAGCGTTTTCTCTTACATTGGGTTGTTGTTGTGACTGCAGGAGGACAGAGTTCTGTCCCGATCCAGCAGAAGCTGGAACATCTGCCTAGTTTGGAGCATGTGAGCAATCCCATAGCAGTTAACAAGGCTACTTTAAATGCTCAGAATTAGCCATGTGCTTAAGAGCTTTGCTGGACAGGAGCCATGGTAAGAACCAGCCCCAACTGTGACCTAAAATTAAAACTGGAACACTTTAAAGATTAATTAAGGCCTTGTCTACATGGGAAAAATTCTTCATTGTGGCATGAGAAACTTTCTTCTCATGGCGTTTGTGGCCCAACTGGATTCAGACCATTTAAAGTGGAGTCGACTCTTAAGAGGTTTCCTGACCGCATTCGGGAGGTGTGGGTAGCTGGGAAATGTACCCAGTGTTTGGAAGCAAATCTTTCATTCCCCAGTGCCTGTGGAATTTGTGTGCCTTCAGTCAGCTTTATGATAGCATCATCCCCTCAACCCCTGGGAAAACGGCAGGACCGTTCCAGTAGCCAGAAAGCAAATAAGCAGCACATTGCGCTCCTCCCTCCTTCACCACTGCTGAATCCCCCAGACACCGCGAGCCAGAACGATTGTCCTCCTGAAACTGTGGGATTTGAGGACTTGGAAATGTGTGGATCTCGTTCTCTTTCCCAGAAGGCATCTGCTTTGGCACTCCAGAGGGGCTGTAGAGCAGACATGAATTGCTCTCCAGTCCAGTTGTTGTCTCTTTTGTCTGCCAGAAGAGAAGGGAGGGGGATTGGGGTTATGACCAAGCTGTGATGGAAAACTAAACACAATGTTCCAGCCCATCCCTCCGTGCCTGTAGCACAGTGCTGTACCTGCAGACCCACTCAGCAAGGGAAGGGGGGGAAACAGAGGCCTGTACCTGTGAGAAACCATGGAATATGACGAGAAGTTGTTGTTTTGGTCTTGGATATGAAGGACCTCAGCAGCTCTGGATGGGAACAGTGTTGCATGTGCCCGTTTCAGCTCTCCTGCTGGTTTGGTTTTTTCCCGTGGGAGGACTAGGCCTGGGTTTGAGTGTCCCACTCTTTACTTGCAGGCAAGGCAAACCATCCTTCAGCTGAAGAAAATGCTCAGCCTGAATTAGCAATTCAGCTCTGCTCTGGCCTGAGACAGCTTATGGTAGGGAAGTGGTCTTTGGATAGCTGAAAGCATGTGTGTCTCTATTTCCAATATTTTTATATTCATTTCCTTGCAGTGCTTTGGCTATTAATTGGTATTAAAAAGCCGCTTTGTAAATAGAAATAATGCTACTCAGTGCTCCTGTGCTGCCTTGCTTTTCTAAAGTGCTGTGCAGACCTGAGCAGTAAATTAATCTCTGCTGGCTTCCATGAGTGTGTAAAACTCAAATCACTTTGTACAACTCATGTTCAGTTTTATCCTCTAAATAAATAGGTCTCAATTGTGCCATTGAGGCAGAGCTTCCTGGGAAGGTTGGGGGTGGCCAATGGAGCAGTTTGTGTGAGGTTACAGAGGGACTGTGTTTTCTTGTGTAAAAATTAGGGAGAATCTGAACCAGGGAGACTGAATTTATGGGAATTTAAAGAAACCCCAAACAACAACTTGCATGGTTTGGTTTCTTTTTTTTCTGTCTTAACAACTGTGTTCCCTCCTGCAGTCAGGGACTTGTAGTGCAGTTATGGAATCACTGGAGGAAATATCCCAGAGATACTCCAACAGGCAGTGAGCTCATGGGTTTTTTCTCTGTGTTTCTAGCCCATGTTTAGTGGACTCTGAAGTCATATACAGAACACAGCAGCCTGGAAAATGAGGTATTTGTTGTTATTGCCATTGCTGTTGTGATTCTCCTGTAGAAAATGGTGGTGTTTCATTAAAACTGCAAAGTAAAAATAGGTGAAAACCTCACAAACCCCAAGTACTCTTCTTTTGAGGGCTAGATTGAATGGGCCATTTGGGCTGAAACATTGCAGATTTAGGTTTCCTGATGAATGAAAAATATGGGCACAGATTGATGAAAGTAGTCATGTTCTGCAGATGTTTTCATCTGGTTTAAAAGCAATTATTTTAACCTAAGTGTGGCTAAGCTTTTCAGACTGATCAATTAATCAGTTGTTAAGAGGGAATTGAGGTCACTGATACCTATTTGAGAATGGAGTTACCAGGACATGTAGGAAAGTCTCTCACCCCACATGGGGCTAAAAGTAATGGAAATCAACATCAAAAGGAGAAAAATGAGTGAGGCAGATTTGTTTGTATAAATGGTTACACCCAGCATTTTGAAAAATAAGTATCCTGCTCAGACCCAAAAATGAATTAAAAGTTAATTGGAAACAAACAAACAAACAAACTAGCATAAGTAACTTCACAGGTATTGAGGATTAAAATCTAAGCCTGTCTGAAGAGGAAAGGTGGATAAACTGGCTCGGGGGAAATAAAAACCCATGTGAACCTTTGTCTAAGATTCCAGTTCAGCCAAACTCAAATCTTTTAAAGGTTCAAAAAGATCCTTTTGCTTTAATTATCACATGTGTCTCCGTTCCCTGGCTCAAGGTGTGACTAAAAGCCATGAGAAGGCTGGTCATGGAAATTTGCAGCTCTTTGTGTGGTGGTAATGCCGTGGTGGTGCCTTTCAGCAACTCCTTGTTTTCGCATCCGTGCCACCGGCCGGGCGAGTTTCCCTGCAGAGGAGCATCATCCCAGCGGGGCAGACGCCCAGCAAATCCCTCTCCAGTGGGATTCAACCCATGGCCAGGAGAGAGAGCAGCTCAGGGTGCAGAGCAGCTGGGCCTGCCAGCCCTCGGCAATGTTGGAACAGGAATTTTGTGGCACGGAGCCGTCCCACCGAGTCTCACCCTGCAGGCTGGCTCTGCCTTCATTTGCTTGTGCTCAGGGGTTGATTCACTGCGAGCCACTGGCCACACGTAGGTGCTGCAGGGTCTGACAGAAATGGGTGGGAATATTTTGCAAACCGGGAAGGACTTGGGCATCTCTGGCGCTGACCTACTTAGCAGAAAAAAATCAACATTAAAGTGGAATCAAATGGAGGTACCTCGGCACATTTATCCACATATGTCCAAAATTAGCTTTTAGATGGGATTTAGATGTTCCCACTGAGTGGCACTTGCTAGAGCACAAAAGGGTCTTCATTTATAACTGGAGACAGGTATCTGTCAAGTCGAAGGAACTGTTGCAGGAGGGTAAGATATGGATTTAATTTGTTCCCCCTTTCCATAGGGACAATCAAAACACTACAGCCCAGAGCACTGGTTAGAAACATTCATCAAGTTATTCAGCCTTCTTGGTTCAGAGCTGCTTCTGACTAGACTTTCATTTTCCCATTTTTTGGCATCACCTTGACATTATTGAATCATTTGAAAAGAGAGGGGGGAAAAAGTGTTTTACTCCATGTATCCCTTTTTGTTTCTTTTGACTCTCTGGTGCTGGTGGTATATTTTGGGTTGTTTGGGTCACTGGGTGTTACTTTGATTTCTTAATTGAATCATTGCAACTGTTAAGTGTCAGAATGGAAGAAATCAAAGGGATTTAAAACATCAACAGAAACTTCCAGGAAGGATTTGCCTGAGTGTTCAAGTGAAAAACATGGCACTCTGGTCATGAAAAATGAGGAATAAATTCACAGGTATGAGTCATCTTGGAAAGAAAAATTGTAAACTCAGCCCGGAATATTGCTGAGGCAAAGCTGGGAGTGTGGATCTCTGTGGCTGCTGTTCAGTATCCAGTAAGGAGAGTTACTTAGATTTTCAGTAGGTATCAAAAACACTGAGTAAACTTACACCTGAGCTGAGGATCTGCCCCCACGTACTCCAGAGGAGGAATGTGGATAAACTTACATGCAAGGGCAGGAGATTAGGGACAGGGTAGCACAAAACAGATTATTTGCTTTGTACAAAGAAACCCCCACCAAAACCAGGTAGATGTGATAACATTGGCGAGTCTGAAACCACACGACACAAACATAAATTCAAGATTTCCTGGAGGTTTTGTGTGTTACGATAAAGTTGTGTTTTCCAACCACGTATTTGTAGTTACAGGTGAGTTTCCAAGAGCAACATTTTTAGAGGTGCAAGGACAAATGCAGTGAAGCTTAGGGAGCTTTAAAAACATCTCTGCTTATCAAAAGGTTTTGAGTAGGAGGGCTCTGACACAAGCTTTTCAATATTTCATAATTCTGGAAAAAACTGAACCCTTCACCTTTGTATAAAAGGCTCCATTCAGTTTGCATTCCTGGTTGGTTACCTTAGTGGTTCAGTTTTTGCCTTGACCTATTTGCACATCACTGGAACACTCTCCTATAGTTAATGCTACACATCAGCTTTGCAAAACCCACTGCATTTGAGGCACTCAGTAAATCTTCCAAGGAGCTCAAAGGTCAGATTGTAAGAAACATCTGAAATAACTCTCCAGAAAGGCGAGAAGAGAAGAACTCGGAACGTGAGAGCCGTAACATTTATTTCTGGCAGCCCAGGCTGTTGTGTGGCTCCCTGCAAGGTGTGTCAGAGTAGAGCTTATGGGGATCTGTGAAATGAAGATGTGAATTCCCATTCCTCTTCTTTTCCCTCACCTTCCAGTTGTGGTTTGAATTGTCATTCTTCTTCTTCTTTCTTTTTTGATTCCCTCCCCCTCTTCTCCTTTAGCTCTCCCTGCCAAGGGGAAAGCTGCTAAAATTGCCAATCCACCCTGTGCATGCAGCTTTTCCTATTGCACTCCCCTTGCTTTAGCCCAGAACCCTGGTCCGGAGCCCATCCCAGCTCCGGGGGATTCTTTCCGTGCGCTCCCACGGGCTGCAGATCCAGTCGAGTCAGGAGGATTTTTTCCAGTGTGCATCTCTGAGCTCTCTGCCCCACCTGTTTCCCACCAGACCCCGTCATGGGGATTAAATGTAATTCCTGTCTAATTACGGGTATTTACACCTCGACCTCAAAGCCACCCGCTTCCACCTGCGCCCCGGCCGCCCTGGGCTCCGGGCGCGGGCGAGTGGGGAGCTGTTCCCGGCGGGAGGGACACGGCAGCAGCTGTGTTTGTTTGATCTCCTCCCTGCCAGGGCTCCGTGCTCGGCGCTGGAAGGGCACACGGAAGCTGCTAATAGAGGCAGAACTAAAGAAACACACAGAGCAGTTCGGTGTTCCCAAGGATACATCCCGAGGAAAGAGGGAGAGCAAGAGGGAGAGGGCATGAGGGGAAAGCCTCTGGAGGCTCCAGTAACTTCAGTGTAAATACAGACAGATCCCATGTTCCCGAGGCAAATCAAATCCCTTTGGGTTTCCACAATGTTGACAGAGCTCGGCCATAGGTTTTCACTTCCTCCGGAGGCAGGGAATGGCACCACGACAGGGAGAAGGTGTCTCTGCAAAGAGCGAGGCTTTCTGTGGGAGGAAGGGAAAACCATGGGGGCCTCCCACAGTTCTGGTTAAAATGGTTTGGGACAGCAAACAAGGGCAAACCAAACAGGAGCAGATTTTGTGGGGGATGTTTAGTGGGTCTGGAACCACGAGTTTCTTTCCAGGTGCGAGATGTGGCGGCTTTGGGGGTTGCTTTGAGCAACCCAGAAGGGCGTGGGGATGAAATATGGGAATGGTTGGGGTTTTTTTCCCAGGGAAGCAGCAACTGGGCTTCATGTACAGTCAGAGTGAGGTTTATGGACTCAGTTCTAAATACTCTTTACCTCTGCAGAGTGTTCCAAGCAACTATGGCTGTGACTTTCCACCTCTCACTGTCTGTAGGCACCTGGGGCTGCTCAATCCTGAGGCAGAGTCTGGGGATAAATGAATCCCCAAGGATTTGGAGACCATATTTTCAAATCTAGCTCCCCTAAACTGAATTCCTAATCTCTGCATTTATAAATTTAATTTTAAAAATCATCTTTTCTGGGATGAGATTGTTGAAAGTGCTCCAGGAATTCAGGGTGAGCACAGAGGGACAAAAGAGCACAAGGATGGTCATACTGGACCAAACCATGGGTCCAATCTCCTGCCTCCAACAGGGACTATTTGTGAATGCTCAGAGACTCAGAAAACAAATATTGTTTGATCTGGTTGACCTTCAAATTCACTGTATCACTTTTAGGTCAAGTTGGGGAAGACTTTTCCTAACATACGTATGAAGACAAAGTTCTGGAATATTATCCATTGACTTACACTGCAATCCAATGGCAGTGAAAAGCAGGAATGAATTTTTTTTGTCTGGCATTCATGGAATGTCACCATAATGTAGCAGGAGTTGCCTTTTAAATTACTGTTGTCATATATGCTTATTTTTCACAAAGTATCTCAGCTCTCAGTTCACATTTAATTATTCCTCCCAAGCTAAAGAAAAGGTGGTAATTAAAAAGAAAAAAAAATAGTGAAATGCATTGTTGGTTATGCAAACTTCTGATGAGTGTCTTTCCACCTGAGCAAATATTTTGGATGATTTAGAGATGTGGAATTTTTGTCCTCTTGTTTCCAATTTCAGAACCCTCAAAGACATCAGGAGAAATGCAGCAGGAAAGCGACTATTTCCTTACACTTTTGCATGGAGAAATGCATCTAATCAAAGCATGACCATGGTGATTGAGTATCTCAGGGGGATCTCAGTGGAAGTGTCATTCCTCTCCATATTATACAGAAAGGGAAGTACAAAGCTCTTGCAAATCAGGAACTTGTGGGAAAACCCTGCTGTATCCAGTGCTGGCAGAATGAATCACCTCAGCTCCCAAAACGGGAGGAACTTGGGGGACCTCTCTGTTGATGGAGAACAAGAGGGAAGCAGATGTCTCCCAGGCCAGCAGGGAATGATGGACTCACCATCTAGAGAGCACAGCCAGAGAGTCTTGTCACTCACCCTGGGGCCAGGTGGGGGCTCAGAAATCCTCGATTTTTCCCTTCTGCTTATAAATCTCTGACCAGATTATGTGATGGTCCTAGTGCTGCCTGGCTTGGGGAGGGAGGAGATATGATAAGACAGAAGGAGCTGAAATCTGTCTGTACTTGCAGCAAATCTCTCTTTCCTCCATCGCTCTTCCTGTGACGTGATTTCTGCAGCCTTGTCTCTACAGCCCTTCACTGGTGTCTTTTTCTCCCTCTCACTGGCAGGAGAGAAGGGATCAGCAACAAAACTCACCTGAGCAAGGTGTTTCTTGCAGGGATACGGGTGCTGTTAGCACCACCTGGGATAGCTCCGAGCCCAAAAACCAGATCCAAGTGGAAATGTCGGGAAATACAAACGTACAGCCTGTTTTCTGACAACCTCACCCCGCTCCAGGTAGCAGTTCCACAGCCAGCATATCAGCACAGAGCTGGAGTCACAGTAGCAGTTCCACAGCCAGCATATCAACACAGAGCTGGAGTCACATCCCACACAGACGTAGGAATAGCAGCCCTTTACTGGGAATGGGGTTTAGCAGGAGAGGAATATCCAAGTAGCGAGTTGTCAAGGGATTTCAAGGGACCACATTTGCCAGAAGCAAAATTCAACTTGTGGCTCCTTTCTTCTGCTGCTGCCTTTTTTTTTTTTTAATAGTATTTTCTCATTGAGTGATTATGATCTTTCCAAAAGGGGAGGGAAAAAAAGGGGCCCTGAAGCACATTGGGTCTGAAGGGCTCAAATTAGGACTTATCAAGAATCTCCCTGTAGCCAACCAGCTAATTCCAGTGGCAGAACAAGAGGGCTTCTGTTACCACACTGTGCTGAACTCCTGCTGCTCTTTCCATGACAGGTGTGGGCCCAATACCTGTTTATCAAGAGTCTTACTTATATAAAAGTAAAAAGTTCAGGAAACTAAAAAATCTGAGTCACTGTCTGCGAAACTCCCAAATAAAATAGTTTTATTTTCCAACCAACTCAGTTTTCCTTTTTTAAGCCCAAGGAAAAGAAAGAAAGTAAAAAAACTTGCTTTAAACCCTGACCTTTGGAGGTGTATCCCCCCCTGGGTGATTCATCTGTTTACCTTAGGACAATTAAATGTGAGTCAGTTTAAATAAACTTTAAAACCAAAGGAAAAATACGCTAAAAACAGACCTGACCCCACCCCTTCTCCTACTAGGGACGAACTGAGAAGTATGAAAAAATGCGACACAGATCACATTTTCAGGAAAATCCTAAGGGATCTGGAGTGAGGCAAGTTATGGCAGCTCCTGTTCTCAGCCAGGAGCTGGAAGGTGGAGCTGCTCCAGAATGGCCCCTGGGAAAGCTGTCCCCACGCTGCCACCAGCAGGGACTGGCCACCACTAATAAGCTAAAGCAGGGGCCATCAGAGTCGTTAACCCCAATGCAGGAGGGTTAAATGCCTCACCTTCAGGCTACCAGTGGCTTCGAGGAATTTTGGTGCAGTGATGTCCTGACAGTTTGAAATATTTGGCACTGACGGCAGCACTGGTGGCAGGGCAAATACGACAGGGACACCGAGGTTTGCAGCAGGTAAAACTGGACATAAAATCACCAAGGAATTACTAAGTGAGGGAGATGGGGAAGAGCAAGAACAACCCAACAACCCCCCTGTAAATAAAGCAGTGCTAAATGCTGAGTGTCAGGGTTTGTGCCTGCAAGAGATGTGGCAGCTGCAGAGTGAAGCTCCTAAAGATCATGAATGGAAAGAATCAAAGCTGGTCTCCAGCCCTTGGAGCAGGATCTCCAGTGCTGTTAGCAGGCATGTGTCAGCTCGGAGACTGCCCGCAAAGTGGTGGAATTACTCAAAAATAACCCTGGATTTGGGGAAGTTTTTCACTGGCTTTCGGTTTCCGAGCTGTTAAAGTACCTCCAAATCACACTGGGACTAGAGGAAAAATGTGAGTGAGAGGAAAAGCAGGAGCAACTCATCTAATGGGTCTTGGAGGAAAACACCAGCTGCCCTCTGAAATTCACAGTAGAACCCCGAGCACTGGGGACATGGCTGAGAAGAGCTGTGGCCAACCCTTCTTTCAACACAAACTGGCAAAGATTGAGCGATTCCTCACTGTCATTCTCTGGCACAACATCCCCCAGTGCCTCTGTGCAGAGAGGGACGGGTTGCTCCTCCTCTCCCTGGAATCCAGAGGTGGCAGCAGGAAGGGGTGCCACAGAGGGCAGGATGCAGGCGGGAGAGAGATCCAGAGAACATTCACCCATGTCAAAACTACTCTTTTTTGGGAAAGGTTGTTTTCTGCCAGGAGGGTTTAAAACAATCTTAGGGGTTTTTTTTTCTCCACATTAGTGAGAGTGATCTCTAATGATAGATCAGTTGGCTTTGGGACTGTATCAGCTGGGCACTTCAGCCCTGACAGTGTGATGAGGGGTCAGCCTTCCAGTGCCTAAAGGGGCTACAAAAAGGCTGGAGAGAGACTTTTTACAAGGGTATGGAGTGATAGGACAAGGGGAAATGGCTTTGAACTGTCAGAGAGTCACTTTAGATTAGATATTAGGAAGAAGTTCTTTACTGTGAGGGTGGGGAGGCCCTGGCACAGGTTGTCAGAAGTTGTGGATGTCCCATCCCTGGAAGTGTTCAAGGCCGGGTTGGATGGAGCTCTGAACAACCTGTTCTTGTGGAAGGTGTCCCTGCCCATGGCAGGGGAGTCGAATGATCTTTAAGGTCCCTTCCAACCCAGACCGTTCTGTGATTCTGTGTTGTGCTTTCTGTTGTCCTTGGGACACAGGGATTCTCCTGGCTGTGGTCACCAGGAGCTGCCATGGGAAACTTCAGGCCATGTGCATGAAGGAGAGAAGCAATCCACCAGCACTGGGTGCTTATTTCTCACCTCTCCACTGTGACTTCACGCTAGAGAGGATCTGTGAGAAAGCAAGATGAGAGGGAGGTGGTGGCGAAGAAGCTACATGAAAAATGGCGATGGCTCCTGTCTTCCTCAGCAGCCAGGGCTGTGATTGTCAGGATACATGGCTGCTCTTTACCCTGCCTGATGTGAGCAGCCCTTCTCCATCTGTTTTGGCACCTGTGTCCGAAGAGCACAGCAGGAGCCAGCATTCACAAACCTGCGCCCAACATCACCCACTGCTCGGAGCATTTCATTTCAAGGAGTGCAACCAGACATTCCTCCCGGTGAACAGGTGTGCTCAGGGAACAAGGAAATGCTGGAAATACAAATTTCACAGGGAGGAGACTGTGCAGAGGCAAGTGTTGTTCCCAGAGGAGAGGTCTGGCTGTGTAACCGCGGCTTTGTGAGCGCCAGGGCTCAGCACAAAGCTGCCAAGCCATTCTCTCAACCTTTCCTGAGAGCTGCTGCTGGTTTTCCTTTGAATAGGGCAGAGTATGCCACACAACACAAGCCATGGGACCTTGGGAGGTAGAAATGCAGCCTTCCTGCCTGGTTCTTCACAGGTAGAGGATATTTTACGTGTTATAGAGAAGGCAGAGCTGTCATGGAGAGTGTGGATACTGGAAAAACCCTTTCAAATTAATTTTGTGCCATTAAAATATAAGTGCCTGCACGTTGTTGAAATGAAAAATCTATTGTGTATGGGCTGTTGTGTGTCACTTGAGTGAGCATCCAGAGCTCTGGCAGTGGGAGCACTGGCTTGGCGTGCTGCTGGCAGGCACATACGGATGCAGCTGTGCTACCTGGTCCAGAACTAAATCCTCTGTCATCACACTGCACCAAACAAAAGTGTTCTGCAAACCAAGTCACTGTCATCAGGCATGACACAGGAGTCTAAACTGTAGGTCAGATGAAGTCCTTCATTATTTAATGCAGCAAGGAACATGGAGCAAACCCACCTGCATGTCCATAGGAATCAGACACAGAGTTTCACACATAAGCCGACTGATGGCCTTTGGGAGCCAGGTCTGCCCTCCTGGTTTGCTGTTTGCCCAGTTACGTAGGAAAGCAGGACCCTCATTTGCTCCTCAGGTTGGTAACTGTTCCAAGGAGCCAACACACAGAGACTGTGGAGATATTTTTAAATCACAGACAAATCTAAGAAAATGCCGATCTGCTGGCGGGAGATCACGTGCAGAGAAAGCAGTAGGCTTGCAAATGGGATTCCCGTTCTCTCTCTAGCAGGGAGCCACACTAGTGCATGTTGTCGAGGCTCGGCAGTGGGTGTAAATGCACTGTAACATTTGTGCTCCCGCCCTCTCATCCCAGAATGTGAAGGATGTGGGATGCGATGGCATTTCGCGTGTCCCGGCCCCAATAACCCCGCTGACTCCCGGCCGCACACCCGCAGTGTCAGTAGATGGTGCTGTTTCTATTGCCTGTCCACCAGCGCGGCCGCGGCTCTCCCGGAGCTCCCGGGAAGGCTGAGGCTCCCGCAGGGAACAGCATTTCGGGGCTGCCGGAGTCAGGAAGGCTCAGGGACTGAGTGCAGATGGAAATCCCTCCTTCTGGCAGAGCAGCGCCCTTGTTTCAGTACGTTTCTGTATCTGGTGGCCTGTGGGGATGAGGTGCCTCCTGTGGGAGAGCACCTGTGCTCTTGGGGGCTGTCATCCTCTCTCTTCTCCTGGAGTTACTGCTCTTGCCTGCAGTCCGGTCAAATGAGAGTATTATGGTTTCCATCTGGAGCAAACCAGGACCTCGGGAGCTCAGGCAGAGGAATGAAGGCTCCTTGCAGGCAAGCAAGAGGTGCTAGCCCTGCTCCAAGTCCATCCAGCCACACCGGGCTGGCCTGCTGTGATTTCACCCGGTGGGAAACCACCAGGTATCAGGAACCTTCCAGGTCCCCAAGAGGGTCCTTGCTAACATCTGCCTGTGGTAGGAACTCCTTACTCTTAGGGCTCTTTCCTCACCCTGCTGGCCCGAGATGTGAACTGAGCCAGACTTGTGGGCCCACGCACACCGTCCTGCAGGTGCCAGAAGTGATCACATGGGGCTTATGTTTGGACAGTGTCAAAGTGCCAGGTATCATCAGGGAGGCTATAAAATAAGATGCTTGGTCTACCCTTGCGTGTAAATGAGTTCAAATTCATCCCTCTGAGCTCCTTTATGCTATTCTAAAACTATATAATTTGCTGTCAGCAGGTCCTTGATTTGTTTAGGCTCCACACCAGCATTACGTTGGAAAATTATTTCGGGCTGTTCGGTCATCGTCGCTTATCCAGCATGGATCCCAGCTCCTCACCTACGGGACCTGCAGTTGTGCAGGCTGTGCAGCTGGCTGCTTCTGAGCACACGGCCAAATTCACCTAGAGGAAAGGTGTGAGGGTGTGCAGGGGGATTAAATAGAGTCCTGGTCTTGGATTGCTTCCATGCTGTGCGGATTTATGCTGCATGTCCAGCAGAGTGACTCCCAGATGGGTCTGTGGACTGCTCTGTAACGTGGTCCCTCAGCACTCAGATTTACTGCCCTGCACTAGAATAGCCAACCTCCTGACTGGAGAGAGCATCCTGGGGTTAAAGCCCAAAACAATTACTGGACTGTTATAAAACTCCTTTAAATAGTCCCAGCCAGCCTTTCCTTCATTAGGTGATGGCCAACTAGAGTGTCCCTGCCTTTGCTTTCAGAGCCCGCAGTTGATGACCTCAGACCAGGTGAGACAGCAGTGAGATATGGGGGTTTGAACATAATCACCCTGCACTCAGCAGCCATTAGGTCAGCAGGGCTTTACTAACACACTGCGTGTTTACACAGCCTCCAACAGTTCAAAAAGCCAAAGGAGGATCACAAGTCTATCTTCAAGCCAAAGGGGAAAAAGATTGACACAGGGTTGTAATCATCAGTGTCTGAAAAAAGCCTTCTCGTCTGTTTTTGAGCGTGTTCAAACAAGACGTGACTCTTTGTACAACAGGGGCGCAGAGAAGGTGGGCAAATGCCATTCTTGTGGTTTAATTAAGGACCTCAATGGGGATCTAACAAATGCAGTGTGAGTTGTGCCTAGTGGGTCTCCCATGTGTGTCAGGAGACAGGGAAGGAGGGGGGATGCAGGGGAGGGTGGAAAGGGTGTGGGATGTGAAGGACGGTGTGTGGCAGCTGTTCACAGCAAATACTATTCTAGCTCATGGCTATGTGTTCCAGCCCTGTTGGAAAATTACATCTAAATAACAGATCACGAAAGAGCAACCCTGACAAGGCCTGTAATTTAGTCCCAAGAGGAAATTCTTCATTCATCAACTGTACAAGAGACTAAATTAGTTCTCTGCTGGACGAGGCTTTGCTGGCAGTTTGCTCTGTGGGTCAGCCCTACCTTAGAGCAGGTCCCTCTGGGGAGTCACTCCTGCCAGGGACAGACCCATTCCCAGCCCAGAGAGTGACGCCACTCTCCAGGCCCAAGGGCTTCGTTCTCCTTGTGTGTTTTGGGGCTGTGGGGAGTGACTGGTGCTGTCTGAGGCTGTTGGACAGGAGGGTTGCAGTGAGGGTGAGAGCGCTTTGCCCCAAGGTGAGGCATCACCCCAAGGCAGCTCTCCCTTGCCATCAGTGCTCCCTGCAGTGGGCTCTGTGGCTTGGACTGGCAGGAGAAGGAGGGATGCTGTCCTGGCTCTTGCACAGCTCACTCCCTGGTGTCAGCATCTCCCTGTTCTCTTATGCTGTCTGCACAAGAAGAAGGCACCCAAAGGGCCTCCTGGCTGGAACAGCTGGTGCAACACAGACCTCCATGGTCTGTGGGGCTCCATTCCCATACATACAGATGTATTTGTTTTGATCATGATGACAGTGAGGTTTTTTAAATGTTGACTCGGTTGGTTTCCTGTTAATGCCTCCCTTGCACACAAAAGCAAGGTGTGCTTAGTTTCTTCCTGCACAGCAATTGCTATTTTTCAGGTACAGTTTGCCGCTTTCCCATTTCCAGAGGCCTGATGTGTGGGTGTGGGAGATTAAATCAAAAACACCCCGATCTGTAAGAGGTGTCCTGGGCAGTTAAACTTACCTCAAGTGTGCTTTTCTTCTCTCTGTGCTTTGAATCGGGTTCTGCCACTTTCACTCGTGCTAAGAAGTTATCATTCTCAAGGATACATCCTATTTGTATTTGGAACTAATGAAAACACCAGGGGAAGCCAGGAATTCTTCAGAATCAGGCCCAAAAGTTCATTTTTGATAATACTTTCTTCATCATCATCTGTAATGTCCAGTGCTTCCACCAGCATCTTCTTTAACCTATTGATCAATTCCCTTTTTTCAGAATAATACAAAAAAACCCTTGCAGATAACTCTGTATTATTTCTGCCAGCCTGGTTTGTTTATGTCTGAAAATATAGAGACTTGTGTCTGCTTAGAAACAAGCTGATGATCTGCATGTCCTTATTCTTATAGTTATTGAGTCCTGCTTTGATGGTCTTGAGGTATTTGGTCACAGTGATTTTCTATAGCATTTCTGTAACCCATTTCTTCTGGGTTAGTTGTACATGGAGGCATTGCTTTTTTTTTTTAAATTTCCTTGATTCCTTTGTCTCAGTTTCACTGAGGGGGTCTTTTGCCTTGGGTTAAGGGATGCAAAATGCCTGTGAGGTGCTCCCCATCCCCTTCCACTCTTTAGAGGAACGCTCCTGTCTCATCTCCACTTACTCACCCTACTTTCAGGTGAAACACACCTACACTTTTCACTCTGCACCGAAACTTCTCTGCTGCTTGTCATTTTGTTGTGCCTCCACACCCTCCTCTGAATCTATTCCTGCTGCTCTGCAGCGATAAGGGTATGTTAGCAAATACAATGAACAGTGTCCCCTTTGGTCCGAGAGGCAAATCAGTATTTAAGGCCTTGTAGAATGTTTTCCTTTAGGAGGAGAAATGGGTGACACAAGCCAGGTACGCACCTTGACACAACCTGTTTGTTCGCAAGGAATGCTCGGGACTGCCCCAGCCCCAAAGCCAAGAGGAGCAAACAGAGGAAAGTCCTGTTGCTGGCAGCATTTGAGTCTGTCCTGCCAATCATGTCTGAGCCTCGGGGCTCTGCAGACCATCACCCCTTGGGTCTGCTCCTTCCCCCTCCCAGACCTTGCCAGGCAGTGCCTGCAGTAGCAGTTGGGGTAACCACCTCTGCCCAAGGATTTGTCTCGGGATCAGACCTTGTCCGGGAGGGTGGCTCCTTTTGTTTCCAGCTACCTCCCGACATAAATGACTTTCTCCTTTCACACACAAAAAGAGAGACATCTGACACCCGCTGGCTTTGTGCAGAGCTGTTATTTGCTACAGACCAATGACCCGGTTGAAGGCAGCCATTAACTCACTTTAAAGAAACCCCATTACTAGAATATGTTCAGTCTGGTTTTCTGTCACATCCTTCTCCTTCTTAATACTTTATTTACTTCTTTGGCTCGCTGTACCAGGTATGGAGGTTTTTCTTTCAGCTGTTTAAGCTCAGCTCTCCCTGGCCAAAGGCAATGGCAGGGAATACGTGTGTGCCAAATGCAGGTATGAGTAATTTTCCATTGTACTTTGTAGGAGGCATTACCTACGCTTGTCATCAGGGAATTTTGTCTTCCCATTCACCTGCTTGTCCCAGGCTGTTCTGAGTTTCCCTGCAGTCCTCACTGGTGGTGATGATACTAAATCACTGGTTCCCACTGGCAAATTTGCTAGCTAGGTGCTGACCCATTTTCTGGTGAAAATACACCAGCTTAGCCTGGGAGTCCATTTCTGGGCAAAAGCCATTTATAGGACTGTCCTCTAGTGCTAAGGCTAAGCCTAGGGCTCTTCAGATGTGTAATGAGCTGTGTAATGGGATCTCCTCTCTGTTCAGATAGTAGAGGAAAGCTGTTTTGGTAGTGTGGTCTGAGGGAACAGAAGTAAAGTGTCTGGGGGCAGGAAGTGTCCAGCTCAGCTCTGCAGGACTCAAAGAAGCCCTGCTGCAGTTTCTCAGCCCATTCCCACTTCTCCCCTGTCTCACTGGGATGTCCTGAGGGTTAACCACCAGAGACACATCATCTTCCTTTTGTACTGAAAGAAATACTCTTCAGTGTGTCTGCATGACAGATCCCTAAACAGAACAAGAGTGACCTATATGGAGCTCTGTGACAGCACTGAGGGTAAGTTACAGTGGCTGCTTAACCCTGACAGCTGTTACAGTGCTTGCTAAATGCAAGGCATTATTAGTGCTTCCAGCGGAGATGGCAGCAAACCCTCCTGTGCCCTCAAAGTTGCATTGCTTTCCTATTGTCTCATACCTGGCAAATCCAGCTGTGGTACCTTACGCTGCTTCCCTTTATTTTTTTTCCAAACGTGTTGGTTGGACTGTGAAAAATGCAGCGGTTTCAGCTGAAGGTCAGGCAGCCCACAAAGCGCGGGGAGAGCGCTTCTCAAATTCAGTCCCTCACCACATTTATTGCCCTGAACTCACTTTCGCTTTTGCATTGGCCATTCAGGAGTAAATGAATATCCTGTTTCATAAAAGAGCGATCGGGAGCACAGTTTTCACCTCCCTCTCACAGAGTAACAGGGTGCGACAACATTTTCACGGGGGACTGGAGTGAAATGGTAAAGGCTTGTTTTACTTCTCAGTCGAGAGGGAGGAGCTGAGTCCTGGGATGCTGAGACTCGTGCTGAAGGTCACATACCTTCTTGTCATGGGGCTGAGACCAGATCTCCTAAGTACTGACCTCTGCTCTCTCCATAAGAGCACTCTTCCTTTCAAGACAGGAGCTGGTGAAAGCTGATCTCACACGTCCAGGTGAAATTGTCACCTAAGCAGCTCCTTGGAAATATGAGTTATTCCTCTTGCTGGGAACAACTGAGGGTAAGACCTGGATTTCATGCTGTTCTTTTGACATTAAAGTAAAAACAAAAACCTTGGGAAACTGTTGAAGCTGCTGACTCATAACCATACCCGTTACATGACTAGCAGCTTTCATCTCAAATTGCTTTACAGTGGGGACCAGAGGTTGTCCTCAGACCCAGGCCTGAAAAGTCAGCAGAGCTTGCTAATGGGAAGAGAAACACCATTAACAGCAGCAGCCCCAGCACTTCCAGAGTGTCTCACCCGTGTGTGCATTGCCAGGGGCTGTAGGAGCAGCAGCAGCAGCTCTTTCTGCCCTCCAGAGCCAGGAGCTGAGCTCTGCGGGGTTACCTCAGTGACTATCTCTGTGCTGGCACGTTATTTTGCGGTATGGCTTCACCTCAGGTTTTCCTCATTTGTGCAAAGAGTGACAGCCTCCTGGAGTGTAATTTACTTTATAAAGGCTGAAAAGTGCCCAGCTGGTGTCAGCTCTGGGCCCTGGCCAAGAGGGAGTTCATGAACCGGCGAGCTCGTAGCTGGCCCCAAAGCCTGTAAAAATGCCGTGCAAAAACACGGCCCGTGAGCTCCTTCCTCGCAGTGCAAACACATCTCACCATCAGGCAAGTGAAGTTTCTTTTCCCTTCCTCCTCTTCTTTTCATCCCAGCACACAGCTACACTTTTAACTGATTGCATGAAAAGGCTTGCATGTCACCCCAAGGTGACATTTCTGGCTCAGACCATCGGCTGGGACTCGTGCACAGCACTTCAGGCGCTGCCATAGGTCTGTATATATTTGGATATCTGTGTCTGGAGGACTGGACTGTCTCATGAGGAGTTCTCCAAAGGGAGGCAGAAGGAGGGGTGCTGCTGAGGAGCTCATAGCCCATGCACACCAGGTGGACCCCAGCACAGTCGTGTTGCTTAAAATGTCGTGGAATAGGCAGTGGTGAAAGTTTGTGATAGTGAAAACTTGGAGAAAGAATATTCTGTCCTTGGACCTGATGATGTGTTCTTTTAAAAATCTCAACCTGTGCAATAGCTGCAAAGGATAAAAGGGTGTCTGTGGCCTCCCAGCTTAGACTGGAAGTTTCTCTGGGCAGCACTTAACAGCATTGAAACCTGTGAGAGCTCACTTCAGCTTTTGGTGGTAAAACAGCACATATGTGATTTCCTGAAGGGGATCTGAACAGCTTATGGGGAATCATGTGTGGAGGGACTAGAGGAAGTGCAATGTTCTGCAGAACAGGGATCACCATGCTCTTCTCCCACCCCCTTTTGCCACAGCACTGCAAATCTAGGTAGTAAAAATAATAGCGATGACCGAGGTCATGTTTAGTGTAGAAATGCTTTACAGCATGTGCTGTGATGGTAAAACCCTCTTGGCCTGAGCACAGCTATGCCAGGAAAGCTGTGCTTTGTTTCCACACACCAGGAAATCCCCCTGCCACCCACACTGGAGCCCAAGAGGCTGCAGAGTGGCCGATGTGCCATAGCCACAGCTCCCTCCCTGCCCAGAGCAGGTGCTGGTGGAGTTCAGGAGCACAGACCTCTGGGTTGCTCACATCCTGGTCAGTTGAATGATCACTGTGGCAAACAAATCCCCTGGGTAGCTTGCAAAAAAATCTCAAGTAACTCATTCATTTTTTCAAGAGTCGTTACGACACAAATGCTGCCTTTAACCGTGGGGAATAAAGGAGGTAACCATATCTGCTTGCACATGAAAGACATGGACACTGTGGACTTATAATTACATGCACTCATGTTTAGCACCATTATCTACTCTCATTTTATCTTTTTTTTCCATGAGAGCTTGCCCCACTGAGCCTTTCCACTGCCAAATTTACGTTAGAGCACTTTAACAAGACAGGAGTTACGTGTCTGTATCTGCAGCCTGGATTGCAGTGACAGCTCTGGATGGATTGTGCTCTCCTACCTGCTTTTGTGATCCTGTATGGAAAAGGGTTATGTATATATATATATTTATATATATAATGCATGGCATGAATCAGCCATGGCTCTTTCTCAGCCAGGTCGTTTTCTTCACACCTGAGGACCAGGGCCAGGCTGTTTGATATGGAGCATCCTGGGGTATTTAGACACTTGTCTCACCTGGATTTCAGGGAAGGAGGAGCCTCTCTGGTTTGGAAGGACTTGCACCATGCCTGCTTGAGAAGGTTTAGGTTCCCCATGAGCACGTGGAGAAGGCGCTATTTGTCAGAGAGCAGGGCTAAGTCAGCTTTATTGCTGATTATCTCAGATTCACTTTTCAGAGGATGGATTACAGCACGAGATAGGGTGGTATTATTACTGCTGGTTGTTAAAACAAGAAGGGAGGGGAGAGAACTGTTGGTCTTTTGGGGAACAAGATAAGTTTGTTCTAGTGATGGCAGTGATCCAAGCAGACTTTCCTAGGCACACTCTTCTCGTACACTTTTCTGTGACCATAAAGCAGAAAGAGCTTTTTACATACAAAAAGGCAAAGGGCAAGGCAAAAGTTTTGCCAGCTGTCGTTTTTCACTTGATTCCCTCATTTTCAACATCATTGTGTAAAGCCTGGCTAGATAAGCCTATAATAAACATGCCAGTGTTTGCATATGTGAAGGCATATATGCACAGGTCATATACTGATCCCAGAGGCTTTGCTAAAATATGGAAGGTTTACCACCAAATTGCTTGCTTTTGGAAGAATGAACTGGTTTACAAACTTGAATCTGCTCCCAATCCCAAAGACTCCATTCCTTGTGTAAAGGGCTGACAGGGAATGGAGTTTGGGTACCAGTGCTGTATGACCTCATAGTTTGGGAATTGGCACAGAGAACAAATGAAACTTTCTCCCTAATCAGGTTAAAAATTGATATTGAGATAACAGAAGTTTCCAGGTTCTGGGTACTATTTTAAGCCTCTCAAAAACCAAATTCAGTTCTCACATCTGTCCTTGCAGCCCGGTACATCTTGCAGGGTAAATCAAATGAATTTGAGAACAAATTTGGCCTCACTTCAAATGAATTCTTTTAACCTAACTTAGTGGTGAAGCCCAAGATAAGAAGGGTAAAAACTTGGATATTTTTTGAATTTGGGTCCTTTTCAATTACTGTTCTTTTGCTCATTATCATTGATGAGCTTATTAGTGCAATTTGGGGAGGGGTGTGGAACCTGACTGTGGAGTTTGAGATTGTGTTCCTTGCTTTGCAGTGCCTGCAGAGAACTGGGTTGTGTGGCACAGCCAGGGATGCAGTTGGCCAAGAGCCACCTCTGACAGCAGCCAAGAGAAACCATTTTTGGGGAGGTAAGTGTGCAATAGGCAGATAAAAGCAAACCCATCCCCAAAGCAGTAAAATGTAGATTTTATGCCCTGAAGATTCAAAGGTTTTATGCATTCAGAAGCTTTTGTTTACTCACCTTTTGTAGCTATTATATTTCTGTAATGTTACCCTTTGTATCTGTTGTGTTTATTATTTTCCTGTAGGTAGAGGGGTTTTTTAATTCTTTTCACTGCATTCAGGATGACAATGTAATCTTGGGGTGAAGAGTGGCACCATCCAGATTTCTGTTCTGTGGAAAGGTATTCCTTTCAGGTTGAAAGCTCATCGTTCATGCTATACAAAAAAAAAAAGGGGGGGGGATAAATAGTTGTTTCAGCCTGTTTTCCTGGCACTGCTCCCCATTTTGTGTGCTTATATTACCTCCTCTTACTCATCTTGTCATTCACATTGTCTCTACCTAGAAAGTTACGGGCATGTGACATTGCTGGTGTATGAAAAGCTGTGCAGTCCTCTCAGAGTAGATGTAGGACGAGTTCCAGGATCTCTTTTTTTTCCTTCACCTGAAGCGGGTTATGCCAATGTAAAGCAATTAAATATTTTTAGGAGTTAAGCTTTAAAGTGTGAGTCAGTTTAGGAGAAACTGTACCAAATCTCTTTGAATTTTCTTGATGTTATCTTTTAAGTCATAGGATTAGGAAGCCTCCTGCTAGCCAACAGAAGCAGGAATATCTATTCCTGCAGGACAGTGCTGTCATTTAGGCTGCAAAAGAGAGATAGATAGACCTGAATCTCAGACTAAGCTTGTGAAAATATAAACTATATAAATGAACCTGAGTTAGTTTTTTGGATTTAGAAACTTATTGTTGCTAGCAGAACTGCGAGCCCGAGCGCAAACTAAATTTAGATTTAATAGTAGCCATAAACAACATATGTGCACTTATGGGTTGCACTTATATGTGTGCCTCAAAACTGAGGTTCTGAAAGTTTTTTGGAGACTTCCCACCTAGAGAAAGCAGCAGAACAAATCTAAAAGGTGCACGAGAGCAGCAATCGTTAATAAGCACCGTGAACACGCTGATTCATGAGCTCTGCAGTGTCCACAGCTCCGAGGATAATGAACCTTATCTTTGCGTGAGATAATGGTTGGGACCAAAAAGGGGAGGTGGAGGGGAATTTGACCACCCACAGAACAAATACCATTATCAAAGTGCAGCTTATGCCCCAAAGCGAACTTACTGGCTGGAGTGACATTTCTGCTTGGCATTTTGTCTGCTTTGCAAGGTGAGGATGGGGAGGAGGAGGGGAAGGAGAGAGGGAGGGAGAGGGAGAAAAATAGCCCAGCTGACATTTCAAGCAAGTAAATAACTCAGCGGGGAGCCAGCCTGCGTGGTGTTTCCACTGCTAACATGTAATTCCCATTCCATGAGCGCAGGGCACCATCCCTGTCCCCATCCCCATCCCCAGGGTGGGCTGGGAAGGCTCTCGGCAGAGCCGGAAATCGGGGATCAGCCCTGTCAGCTCGGATCTCATCAATAGCAAGGAAGTGCAAGAACAGGGATTTCATTCCCACTGGAGTGCCGTTGGTTCCTGTGGCCTCAGCACGTGAAATCAGCTCGGTGGAGGGAAAAAGGCAACAGGTCCTTGTGCTGCAAAAGGCTGGGATTCCATCACCCGTGACTGCTGCTTCTTGCAAAAGCAGAGAAGTGCTGGCTGCTCCAGGGGGAAAAGAAATGAGCACTTCAGTCTCTCTTGGAGGTCCTGTAGGATTATGAGAGCAGTTGGTTTCCCTGTGCATGTTCAAAAGGAGCGTCTGCTTGTTTGTACCAGCTTAGGAATCTACCTCTATCTTCCAAGCATCTCTTGAGAGGATACCGGCCCTCATGAGGCAAAACATTTGAGTGGTGATCAGTTCCCCATAACAGCGCAAAAGATGGAGATAAAACAAGGCATGGACCCTCAGGGCACTGCACAGAGCATCTTGCCTCTGCCTCAGAGGTGGATATCTGGGCACAGCCCTGTCATCTCCCCATGGGACCCAGTCAGCTCCCAAGTTCACTGGACATGGGGTTTTTTCCTGCCTTGACTCCCATGCAGCTGCAAAAAACCAGTAGCAAACATATGCCAGTAGAAAACACAGTATCATTCTCCTGTGCTGACAGATAAGAAGGAAAATGAGGCTTAAGCTCTCAAAACACCATCAAACCAAATGTGAAATCGGGGTTATGCACTAGATTACTCGGAGGTGTGTTTTGTCTTAAATATTTGGGTATTAATTGCTGTCTGAGCAGCAATTAGGCTCAGCACAGGTGAATGTGAGGATATTCTGCAGGAACTGTGCCCTGTGGCAGTACAGCAGTGGTGCCACTCACACCAGTTCTGCTAAGACAGTGCCCTGTCTGCTGCGGCTTCACGGGGGGAGGGGTGGTGATGCCACACTGAAGAAAGGAAAACATTAATATATCAGTCCAAAAAGGAAAATAGCTGTTTTGTGTGCTCAGTGCCACACCTGGCTTCTGGCTCCCATTCCTCTGTGCCACCTGTGAACACGGAGGTGTTTCCCACTCCCTTATTACACATTTTGATAACGTGTGAATATGAAGTCAGACTGAAATTCCTAGTGCCTCTCATTGCCTCTGCACTGCAAAGCTCTGCCATCACTCAGTTGCTTGCACTGTTCTGTTCATGTTAAAGGGCTGCACCAGTATTTTCATGGGATGGAATTCCATTCTTTACCTTCATGGGTTTGTCTGTACTTTGGCGATGACACTCAGCTCATGGATTTGGGTCTCAGTGACTAATATTACTTCAAACTAAAACATAGTCCATGTCCCAGAGGTCTTCCAGTTTACCATGGCATTCCTGGTGCTCTGTGAAATGTCATGGGAATGTCACTCACCAGTGGGGCTCACTGAAGTTCTCTTTGGGGAAGTTACTGCAAACGGAGTCCCCTCTGTGGATTCATTCAGTCATCATGATTCATTCTTTACTTGAGTAAATGTTGTGATATTCAAAGGTCAGGAATCATCTTCCCCATCTTGTTTAAAGTCCTGTTCTGTGACAGTTTTAGAGCTGCTCTAACTAACCTTTAATGGAAAATAAGTTTAAATGTTGGTAGTTTTCAGTGTTTGTTTTCTCTTCCTATGAAGCAAAAATATGCTTATAAAATACTTTCAAGCTTTGCTAAACATTTCATACCATTCTAGTTGTTTTCCATTCGTTCTTTCACACATTATGTTTGTTGTCCAGAGTAATGTTGGAATTGTTTTCCACTGGGAATATATTGACCTGCATGACTTTGAGAGAACTAAAGATCACTCTTCATCTCAGTGAAAAAACCTTACTTTTCTCAAATAAAACAACAAACACCACTAGTGTGTGGAAATACCAGAGAAATGAGCGTACCAGCCAAGGTAGAAAATGTTTTTGATGAGGAAATAAGAATTAAAAATCTGCTGAAGAAGGTAGCACCAAAAAGACTGTATCCTCCTGCTAATTTTTTTAAAAACATTATTGAATGAGTTCTCACTTGGGAGAAATAAACTTCATTTGTTACATATGGTAGATATTTTACAGCCTCCGCCATCCCAGTAGCTGGAAGTGTATTATAGCTTAAGAAAAAACATACTTTCACTGGTCAGCTTTCAAATTAGTCTTGACTGAGAGGAAATTGGGCTTGTTGCATTTCTGCAATTCTTCCCCCTCGAAAGGCAGCAAGGAGGATATAAGGAAACTCTCTTTGTCTCTCTAATCAAACATCTTGTGACCAAACAAGAGGGGCAGGAGTGGAAATACCCAGCCCAGTTGGGTAATGGCTGATAATCACAAAGCCGATCACATCTACAGGAATTTGAATGGCTGGGGCTCTCTGACACAGAGATCCATAGCGGTTTCCCAGGTGGTTTCCCAGGAAAGGTGGATGAGTTTGGGTGTGTTTGCAGCCTGTGGTGTTGCAAAGGGCCACTTGGCTCTCCAGAGTGGTGGGACAGCAGAAAGGGTTGGAGATTCATGCCTTGCAGCCAGCAGTGACCAGGGACCAGATAAAGAGGGAAAGAGTAGTGTCTGCTACATGGAGAGGCAAATAAGTGAGAATATCTTAAGGAACTCCTTAGGAGAGTCCCTCACTGAAGAAATGACTGAGGACGTTTGACCAAGCAAAATAATTCATAGTCTTCTCCAAACAATTTAGATCTTCAGGCTGGGGACGTTATTTTCACCTAAGGTGGGAGTAACTCTGTAGGAGTTATGTACAGACATTCTGTAAATAAACACCGAAAATTACTCTAGATCTGTATCTTCCTTTTCATATGCATCTTCTCCTTTTCCATAACTCTGTAACAGTCCCATTAGGAGGGATCCCAGCTGTCCAAAACAATTCTGCAGTGCCCTTAAACATCTTTGGGAATCCCAAAGCAGAACTGCTAAACCACACAGAGCTGAAAGCCCTAAATATTCTTATTTTGGACATTTAATTAAGAAATTAGGACAAGGTGCTCTTGGTGAGTTCTTCAGGCCCTGCCGATGCCATTCCCAGCATGGGAGTGACACAAATGTCCCCATGCTGCTGTTTTCAGCAGTCAGTTGACCTGAGAAAGACAGATGTGATGATTTTTAGGAGCAGTTTTCTACAGGGGCTTTTTGTCCCGGGTGTTTTGCTCAGTCCCCAGAGATCAGACATTTACAGTTCCCCTTTCCTCTCCTCCCTCCTTCTCATCCTCATGCAGAGGCTCACCAGGGCAGGTCAGTGACTTGTCAGCTGTGTCGTGTCAGATGAGAAGGTGAATCTTAGGAAGGCCAACAACAACCCCTTCCCCATCACTTCGGAGCATTTCTGACGAGCCTGTGGCACTGGATGAGATCCCACTGATCCGAGTGAGGGAAGGAAAGCCATTGTCCTTTCTGGAGTAGTGTTATAACAGCGACAGGGAAACAGGTCTAATCTGCAGAAATTGGTTGTTAGTAAATCCCTCTCACTGTGCTAGCCTGTTAAATATCCAGCACAGAAATAACAGTGCTTGGTGTTAGTCAGGATGAGAAAATACCAATAGTAAGGGGGTTTTTTTGTTGTTTTCCAGCATAAATGGTTTTCATCGCACAATTGACTCAGAGTCACTTCATGGATTCCTTTATCTGCAGAATTCCTTTAAAGTTTAACAGTGCAGAACTAATTTTGATGACTCAGTAGCACGAAAATTGTTATTTTAAGTGCCGAAAAGGTATTTTCCCTGTGGATTTTCTAGCGCTGAGGCAACGTTCTGAATGTTTTGACTGCTACTTTGTCTGACAATGTAAACAGACAGGAATAATTTAATGATTAACTCGTTATCCTTGATGCATTCCTTGATGTCTCATCTTGTTATTAACAGTTTGCCCATGTTTTGAAATGTATATAATAAGAAGCAGAGCTAATTTTGCTCTGGAATGTTCTTTAACACCATTCCACAACTTTTTCCACCCACTGGCTGAGCTTGGTCAGCGAAGACTCTCTGTATTAACATCCCAGCAACTCGCTCTGGCACTTTCAGCTGTGTAAAATTAAACCCACTAATAAGAAACTGCTCATCAAAGAACTTGAATATGTGCATAAGCCCATCCTTATTCAGCCTCCTTCTATTTGAGCCTGAGCTTAACTTTACTCCATACTTGCAAATCTTGCTTAAAGCAGCCAGACTCTGTTTGCTGGTTGGGTCTTTGAAATACTTCCTGGCACCACATCCTGCTTCTGTCACCTTTAATAATTACCTGTCTATCATTGCCACTTCCTCACACATTCCTCCTCGAAAAGCCTTTTGCAGAAGGCTGATATGAGATCTTGGAAAAATCCCATTTGTCTTTGAGCACGAGCACCGCCTTGTTTTCCGTACAAACAGGAATGTCGAAAAATAACAGAACGCTTTCGCCGTCGGGGAGAATTTTGAATGCATTTTCACCCAAACTTTCAGTGTGATAATATCATGTGCTGTTATTTTTCTGTTCACGTGTCACATTTATGAGATGATGTGTGTGCTGCCCGTGAAGGACTGGGCCCACTTTAAATAACATTAATTCGTCACGTTACCATCCAAACAGCGGCACTGACAGAGCCTGTGCTGCGAGTGACCCCAAAGAGCAGGAAAATCCTAAGAATCTTTTTTCCCAGTCCCTGGAAAAACATTTTAAAAATGCATCCTCTGCTGGTATAGTATGAACCGATGCACCTGAAAGCAATCAGCATGTGAAAAATGGAAACTCTGGCATTAAAACGAGCGGTAAAATAATCATCAAAGCCCTTACACACCTCTCCATTCCCAGATGGTGGTGGCATCAGCAGTTCCTGCAGGTGCTGCCTGATCCCCCAGTGCGGAATTGCCCTGGTCCTGGTGTCTCCTCACTCACTCCATGTGAATTCAGACTGGTGAAACAAATAACAGCACCACAGTTATTGGCACATTTTCCCCAGAAGCCACTGATAAAAACCCGCTTCCCCTGATGTTTCCATTCTACACCAACCAACCTCACAGCTCTTACAGTAAGTCAGGCAAGTGAAATGAAAAAAAAAATTATCCAGCTTGATCCAGTTCCTATCTGGCAACTGCCAGGCAAAGGCCAAATGAAAATATTAAAAGGGTAGAAAGATAAACACTACTGAAAAGTTGAGAATGTGCAGCATCTTCTCTCCAACCACCTTTTGATATCAGTATCCATTGCCAGTGCAACAACTGCTCTTACTCTGTGGTATTTTTGCTTAGCCCTGCTCTTATGCTGTTAGGATTTCCCCTTTACTTTGATTTTTTAATAACTCAGGCTGGTAGAAATGTGTCTTTTATACATCTGCTTAAAGGAGAAGAATAGGCACTGTAGTTCTTCCCTGGGTGCAGACAGTAACACTGCACCTGGTGAGTGGGATGGGGGTCTGACAGAGGGAAACCAGGCTGCCCAGGGAGGATGCAGAATTCATTGTTTTTTATTTCCTCTTACCTACATTATGGAAAACTCAATATAAAAGAGAAAACTACACAGGCAGTAAGCACCAGCCCCTCCATCCACAGGTTATCATTGAAACAAATGCATGAATACAAATGTGCATCTGTTTATTTTTGCAAAGTTTGCCCAAACACCCTTGATTGGGAAGCAGGAGTCTCACGTTCCAAAAGTGCTTTTCCACGACAGATTCCAACATCTGCTGCAGAAACATGGAATCACCAAAGCTGTCTTAAGATGAAAAGTGAAGTCTCGGCTACCTTTTGGCAAGAGACCATCAGGGACCTGGTGTCTTTTAAAGGGCTTTAAAGGCCCTTCAGCTTTGTGGGAACTTTGAAGGAATGTGAACTGTGCAGGAACTGTGGAAAACCGCATTTGGTGCCTCTCCTTTGCTGTCTTCTCCTGTGTCTGGCTTGCACCCCTGGGTCCAAGGAGTGCCTTGTCCCTCTTGCCTGGCTTGGGCAGGCCCCTGCTCTGCCTGGGAGAGGAGCAGAGGTGCCAAATGGGACCCGGTGCCAGATCAACTCGGGCTGAACCGCTCCTCTCTCCGCAGGTGGGAAGAGGCCTGTCACAGACAAAGCCAGCTGAAAATGCATCTGGGGTAGCTGAGTGTTTGTGCTGCATGAGCTTCTGGCACAGCCTCCACTGTATTTATCCTTCCACCCACCTCCCTTCCCCAGAACGGGGATGTGTGCACTCGCTGATCTTATCTGCGCCACACTTTGATCCAGCTGGGATGTTAGGCCCTTTGGGAATTCCCCGCGTTTGATAATTCCTGATAGTTACTTTTAAGAAAATACCAGCTGAAGGATGGGGACGGATTCTTCAAATTCCACCGAGGAAATGGTGGAATTTGTCGGGCGTCCTGAGCCAGATTTCCTTGGAAAGAACACATTTATTTTTGAAGTGTCACATTTTCATTGTATTCAGCAAGCAGTATCACTTGAGGCCGGAGAAACCCAGTGGAACAGGACATTACTGGCGTTTTTAATAAGCACGGGAGCTGGCCCTGATAAAAACATTATGAGACATATCTGAACTATGACTAGCTAAGGACCGGGTTTATCCTGAGTGGTAATTCATTACTCCTTTATGTTTAGCTTTCTAAACACCACCTCCAGAGAAACTTGACCCCAAGGAAATCTATTTCAGGAATGTGTGTGGCCCCCATCCCACAGCAGGCTGTGACTGTCTTACCACCTTTATTGGTTTTTTCTCACCACCCTCATGTGAGGTTGGGCCCAGCCATTACCCCGACTTTACCAGGAGCAAACTGAAAAATATTCACATGTCTCACGCTCATTAATATCCAAATTTTGGCAGTTAAGTGACTTTCCCATCGCTGAGGAGGAAGTTTCTGGCAGAGCAGGGTACCCTGTGCTCTCTGTGCCTGCCTGAACCCAGGAGTAATTTTGTACTGGCAGGGTGTGGCTTCCCACCCCCCAGTAGTAGCCAGGTTACAGGGCTGTCAGAAGGTGTGTGTGTGTGTTTGTTTTTCCATGGGTAGCATCAGGAGAAAATATCCATCATCTCCCGAGACCAGAGGCATTCCTGAGTGAAAGTGTGGGCGGCTGCAGTGTCCCGCTGTGGATCTGGGGAGGTGTTTGCTGCGGGTTGTGCCGAGCCTGTGTCCGGCCAGGCCCGTGGCGGGTTGGGGCTTGTGCATGTGGAGTGTCTTGCTGTGGCTTTGTCTGGCTCTTTGTGGGGGAAAAAAGGGGGGAAAAAATCAACTGTGTGGCTGCTTGTAGCTGGTGTGTTGACTTCAGAAGATCTGAGAGGGTTGTGAGGAAATCTGTCCTGACCTCCCAAGGTACACAGGGCTCTCTGCCCTGTAATTCCTGGGGGAAATCTCTGCGGGAAGGGGGTTGGTGTGTCCCCACCTGCCTTCATACTCCTGGCTGCTTGGTGGACTTTTCCTGTACCCTGGAATGTGGGAGCTGGGCACGAGGGTAGGAAAACTTGATTTATTCTGATAAAGACAGTGTGCTATGAGGAGGTAAGAAAATTGGAAGAGTTGATTAACTATCACACACAAGTAGAAAAAAATTAAAAACAAAAAGTACTGTGAATTTCAAAGGGCTCTTTTTTATGTCTTTCTTACCTTTGCTACTGTAGGGCAGCATGTTCAGGAGAATTTAGTGCTGGTCTAAAGATTCCCTGGGAGTCAGTGTTTTTTTTCTAGAAGAGAACTACATTCAAGCTATTGCAAACATTTATTTCTTCATGCATGGCAAGCAAAACAGGAGTGAGAGACCCACCAGAGGGAGAAGAGAGCAAATGTTGGTAAAGTGGGATGGAGGGATAGGTATGCACAAGTCACTTAGTGGTCACAGCCAGACCAGATGGCAGTAACTGGAATCTTTGGTACTTTGGTTATATTCACCATCAGCTCCTACCTCATCTAGGGAATATGTCTGAGAAACTCCTTCTTCCCACCAGGGACCAAAACCCATAGTGCTGTTCATTAGTGAGGAGAACACAGAGCTGTTCCCCTTTGTGTCCGTCTGTTCCCACGCCATTTCGGCAGTACCTGTTTATAATTGCTTGAGAAATGTTTTACGAGCATCTGCATTGGGTGAAACATCTTTATTGTGGGAGACATTTGTGAGGAGACTTCATAGGCTGCTGATCACAGCCCTGCTTTAAAGCCCACTGGAGTCCATGGGAGGGATGCGTCTTTCCCGTGACTCCAACAGCCTTTGATCGTGGCCTCTAGGAGAAAATGCTGTCCAGCACCCTGGAGTCTGCTCCTCCAAGATGTGTTTTGTGTGTGTGCAAGGCCAGACATTACCAGGCAGCCACCAAGTGTGGTGAGTGCTCCGTGGTTCACCCAGGAGCAGCCACGTCCAGTGCACAACGTGTGAGGTGGGCAGAGAGGTTGAACCCACACACTCTGGGAATGCTGTAGTCTTGGAGTAGCCCCTTCCAAATGTGTGTGAGGCACTTGACAGCCCTGGAGCTCTTTGGGTGGGCCACAAGACACGGGGCACCTTGGACTTGCACCTCTGCCCTTCCTGTAGGGCTGCAGTGGTGCTGTGGGTGAGTTGGAGGAGTAGCTCGTCTTCGGGATCGTGACCTGGATGTGGGAGAGTGTATGAGCCACTGCATGATTTTCTGCTGTCTTGGAGACAAGTGAAGCTTTCAGGGTATTCCCGGAAAAGCTAAGGCACAGCTCAGAGCTGGGTGTGCCACTCACCTGGTGTGGATCACTGAGGACCTGCTGGTAAGGACATCATCCATCTCAAACACGCCAGCTTTTTTTTTTTGTTTGCAAATACCGCAAAACTCCTTTCCCTGACTGGAATTACTCATGCCGAGAAAATGCGTGATGTCCCAAGGACTGACTAATTTGGCATCCAGAGCTTCTGGCCCAGTATCTCTCCTGCCAGGACTTTTATATTATGGGTTCCATTCATTCCCACCGCAGGCTGATGGGGTGCGATAAAGCAGATGGCCAAAGTCCCAGACAAAGGTCGGGCAGGACAATTAATGACAAGCCGACAGCCCCACAAAGGGATAATGCTGGCTCTGGAGGGCTGCTGACAATAACATAAAGCCTCTCCCCTCACAATGGGGAGATAAGATACAGTGCTGTAATAGGAAAGCAATCATCACAAAATGCCATCAATTATATAAAAGCTGCACCGGCTGGGTCTGGCTCGCCGGGGCTCGGCTGATTCCTCGACATACCTGCGCCGTGCTCCCCGCGCGGCTTCTCACGGCGCGGCTGCCTGGGCTCTGGAGGGGCTGAGGCTCCCTTACCCCCGTCCTTTCATCGGTTTTTGGCTCGTGAAATTACACTGAATAATATGCTTATTCAGGTTTTTATATCTGTGCACCTATTTTATTACCTTTTATAATGCATACAGGGTCGGATCAGCTTGCAGCAGAACAAAGCTAATTACACCTTTCATTACCTAAATATAGCATAATGACAGAGTGTCATTCAAGTGTGGCATTGAGCTGAGAAACCTCATGGCAGGCCAGGACAATGACAGAGGTTATTCAGCTGCACCTGAATTGCTGCTGGTGCAGCAAGAGTGGGGCAGGGTTAATAGACAGGTCACTCCATAAATTACAGTATCGGATGGAAACACTGCTCCCATCAGCCACTGTATCTTCCAGAGTCAGGAACCTCCAGAGCTGGGGTTAACCTCTTGCCTTCCTCTTGTTAGATATATTTATATATGTGCATGTCAGTGATTGTAACTCCTGAGAACAAAATGACCCGTTTCTGTGCTCTGTAAGAAGCGCAGCAGTGTCACATCACACGCCGAACCCTTCACACTTTGGATCACGTCTTGTAGGTGAGGCAGGATGTTTGGTGGCCATTTCTAGCATGGTTGGTAGCCACTTCTAGCGTCTACTCCCAGTCTGTTATGACATTCTTGAAACTTTAATTAAAAGCTCATACTCCTGGCATTCAGCATGGCGGGAAATTCTGCTACTGCCACCCGAATTTTGTCCCCAGTGATGTGTCACAGTCTCCCTCTGACTTTGGCTGGAGACCACCTCTTTTAGATCTCCACTATCCCCTAATGTATCATGCAAACAGAGAGGTGATTTGCTTTTAATTTATTTCTTTACACATCTTCTAATAAGAGGCTTCCTTGGTTTTTAATAAAGGGGTGGTGAGGGCAAAGGCTGGTAAAAGCAGAGTTCATAAAAATTATTATCAGAAACTATTTCATTTTTGCCAAAGCAAGCAAATCACAGAAAGTTTCTACTTTCCTTGGAGTGTTTCTGTTTTTCATCAAAACCAGAAAATGAGGCATTTTAATTTGCAGATTTGTTCAGGAGTTGAACAATATTCATTCCAGTTTTCTTAGGTTCTTGCTGAGTATTTGTGCTGTGGTTAATGGGGGTGGGTTTTTCTCTTATCTTTTTGGCTGAAGAAAAAATATTTCTATCACAAGTCATCCTTTCCCTCCCTAGTTTCTTCCTAAAAGGTGAAAGGCATTGCAGGGCTGCAATTCCTCTGTAGCAGCACTGCCTACATGAAAAATTGTTCGGGCCACAAACCTGCAACCGGAGACAAATTAGGTTGTCTTACACCCTGGAAGAATTTCCAGCTACTATGAAGAGAGACATGAACTCCAGTGCTTCGAGGGCTCAGGCTGATACTGGTTTCATTTCTGAGTGCAGCAAAAATGTGGTCTACTCTCTTTTGACAGTTTTTTGACAGATTTGTGAGTCTCTGGTTTTCTTTACACTGGTTGTAACATTAGTGTTGAAGTCATCAGTTCCCTGTTCCTGTGTTTATTTCTGATGTACTAACACTTCTCCTTACCAGGAGTTTTAGGGGTTGAGGATACCTGAGTCAAAGGAGAGCTTGACATACTAAAATAGATGCTCTTCATCCACCTCCTCCCTTCTCAAAGATGTTGGTGAGGTGCTTAAAGAGTCCCAAATACAGATGGAACTTTTTAGAAATGTCATCAGTTCTTTGGTCCATGATACCCTTCAAAAAGCTGGAAGATAAAGTTTTGGGTGGCCACAAGACTAAGCAATACATGAAAATTATTAATACTGATGTTATGCCCACCTTTATCTGTCTATCAGAACAGACCTGTGACCATGGCTTAAACTGAGATTTTGCTTCTTGTGCAAGTTCCATCTTTTTAGTTGTCCTTGGCAGTTCTTTGTTCTTCCTTCTCTCCACATTCCTCCATGTTACTCCAGTTTCCTTCAAACTGCCTCTTTGCTTAGAGCTGGACACAAAGCAGCCCTGAGGCCAGTGCAAAGACCCTCAGCTCTGTGATGGGAGCACCAGGATCACAGCTGGAAGCAAATGAAATGTAATTTGCAGAAAACTGAAATCCAAGGTCTGGAGGAGCTGAGTGCTTTGGGCAAGGTGGCAGGGAAAGTATCTGATTAAAGGGATTAAAACTGAACACAGTTTTCCAGAGCTGTGGATTAGCACTCCAGCAGCTACTCACATCTGCAGGAGATGCCAGGGTGTATCTCTCATGTGATCCAGCTCAAAGTGTTGCACAAGTCTGTCTGCTGCCAGCCAAGTCCACATCTGGATGCAGCTCTTCCCTGTCCGTAGCACTGTGGCCTCCAGCCTCCCCGAGCCCTTTGTGAGGCCCTGGGGAGGATCCAGCTTTACCAAAGTGGAGGTTTATCCCCTTTGGTGACTGCTCGCTAAAAACCAGCTTTGTTTCTCATTCATTCACCTCTGTGCTTCCCGAGGGCAGCAAAGAAAAGCCTTGTGCACATCCTTACATGTGAACTCTGCAAGAACATCAGAGGCACCCTGGTGTTGTTGGTTACTGGGCACTTGGGCATTTTTATTCTGGAACAGCAAATGAAGAGGTTCCTGCTCACCCCTGCTGCACGTCTGTGAAGCTCAGCGGGGGTGAGTCCCATGCCCTGGCCCCCTCCATCCAGGCTCCTTGGGCGGGGATGCTGCTCCCTTTGGGTCCCCTCTGGCACCCAGCAAAGGCAGCACCGGGAATCCCACCGGCTCTCACCCTCCCTTGCTCCAGAGGCCACTGGTCTCCATTTCAAACCATGGCCGACTCTGCAGTGGCCCTCGTGAAAGCCTGGCTGGATCAGGGCACACTGGTGGGTTTGGCAGGTTTGCACAGTCACTCTGAGCTTTAAATCAGCCAGGGAAATCCCAGCGGTTCTGAAAACACACATATGCTCTTTTCCTCCCCCTTCCTTTCCTCTTTTTCTGCTCTCCTTGGTCTGCAAAACCCTCCCAGCCTCCTTTTTTCATTTCCCTTTCTGCTGTCGCCTTTATCTCTCCCCACTGTTGTCGTTACATCCTCTGGTGATAACAGGAGTGACCCCGTGGGGTGACCCTGGGAGATTATTACATTAGCTGTAAATTTTGAGCCCGGGCCAGCCAATACAGTAGGGATTGCAACTCCCATCCTTTAAGTGCAGGAGGATTAACGCTGGGGAACATAAGTCCCTTAAACCACTCCACAGACACCAGCCACCATTCCTGTCTCTGCATATCTTTGTATTCCTGCCTTTAAGACCAGTTGGGGAATAGAGCTTTGCTATTCCTGTTGAGGTGGTGAAGGGGAGGAAAAAGACAGCATTCATGACACTCGGGGCAGAACTGCATTAAATAAAGCCTCTATCTTTCATTCTTAAGCTCAGCTCCGGGTCCTTGATGAAGACAGATTTTTCAATTAGACAGGCAGTGTTTGTTCTAATATTTTATACATGAACCGCTCAGCCGACATCTTATCCAGATTTATGAAGGACATTGAATACAAATGGGAGGTTTAATATAAATTTATTATTCAAATCTATCACGTACTTCCGCAAATAAAAATTATGGTTGCCTCAAAGAACACATTTTTTCGAAAAGGAAGAAAGGAGTTGATAAAGTTTCTTTCCACCCGGTGAATAACAATATTGTACGTTAAGAAAGATCTGTCATAATGTAAATTATGACACACATGGAATACATTTCCCACTGAAGACAATATTTCTTTCTTATACAAATGTTGCTCTCCTTCGTTGAACTGAAAGGAAGTTCAGGAGGGTTGGCAAAACAAAGTTGCCCATTTTTAACACTGTACAGAAAAAAGTGTGTTCTGCTGCCAATTACCCTTAACTGAGAGTGACTGCAGCTTCTGGGACACGCAGCCAAGGGTCGTGGGGGTACAACTGCTCCCCAAAGGAACAGGAATGTCAAGCGACGTTCACACTCCAGCTGTTTAAAGAAAAGGATGAAGAGAATTTAAGGGAATAAAAGGCCCTGCGACATCCATTTTAGCCACGGGGAAATTACTGCAATTAGTGAGTGCTAGACCAGTTATAGCTATACTTTTCAGAGGGCATACCTAATTTAGGAAGGGATTAATACCCCTTGAGTTTTCATCTCCAGTCAGAATGAGAAGGAAATATAGAAAAACTAATTTTTTTGATCAGAACGAAATATTAAAGCGAAAGATTTGTATATTTTGGTTTCTGTAAACCAGACTTTATCTTCCTTGTTCAACTGTGGCATTGCCATGCTTTAGCTGCAATTCCAGCCTCCTATATTTCATTTAAGCTTTTCCTCTTTTCCATCTTTTTTTTTTTTTGGACTGGAAAACGGTATGAGATGTGAAAGGTGATCAAAACCATCATAACACTTCCAACGTCTCTGCATTTTTCGGTGGGAAAAAGAAAAAGAGGGGAGAGCATGAAAGGGTGGAGATTTTAGGTCAAGGTGAGTGTTTTCTCTTTGCTGTTTTACCTATGTCCCCATCAGGACCACCACAGGGGGAAAGCCCATCCCAAGTTCCTGAGCTGCATGTTTGGGTATTCCCTGCTCAGTGCTGCTAAGGCAGAAGGCCACCTCTCCTGACTGGGCCAAGGGAGATTTCCAGAAGGCACCTGGGAACCTTCTCAGGACTGAGTCTCTGAGCTTTTTATGCCAGTTCATTTCAGGATTCAAATCTCCAGACTCAGCTGGAGTAAACACTCAAAGCTCTGTGATGATCTGAGTGCTAACTCCTACTGAGAGCAACAGAAGTGTTGTTTGAGCAGCTTTTAAAAATTATATTTACCTTCAATTTACAATTGTAGTTGGTCAAACACCTTTAAAAACACCACCTGAAATTCTGGGCAGCACAGTGCTGAGCTGTGCTCAAATACCTATAAACCCCAGAGTGTGCCCAACTTAGAAGCACAGGACTATTCCCAGGGCAGGTCTGGCGGCTTTGAATTAATTTCTACTGACTATGCCACATTTTGTCATGTATTTTTTGGTACAGGAACCACTTGTAATGTCAGTGGCACCCATAAATCAGAGCAGGCTGTTGCTAAATCAATAGGCCAAGGTGTGACATGCAATGTGTGGCTGCAAAGCCAGGCCTTCTGCCCTGAGATAACAGTGTAGGAACAGCAGTGAGAGGATTAGGGATCTCTCAGCTGTTTGCTGTCACTCTGAGATGTGCTGTAAGGCAAGGCAGGGAAACAGAAAAAGAAAAGACAGGAAACTTGACATGTGTATTGCAGGGTCTTATAGATGAGTCTTGTAGATGCCCAGTTGTTCCTGCTTATGCCATTGCATGGCCTTGAGGTTAAAGGCTTTGCTGAGACAATCGAGAACCTCTGGCTCACACTGGAGATTCAGAGAGCTCCCTGTGAACCTGTGAAGGAGGAGAATACCCTGGGAAGGAAAAGGCTTGTGACACAGCACCTGAGGTATCCATCCTGCAGGTGGGGTTCCTAGCTTCTCATCCCAACTCCCAAGTTATTTCGCTTGGGTTTGGTTTGGTTTTGTTTTATGGCAAGATTGTTTGTTGTAAAATACATGAACAGTCCTGGGAGAGCTCCCCACACGCAGCTGAGAGCTCTGACCACAGGACAGTTGTGCAAAGGGCAGGGCATTCCCACCCGTGTCTGTCTGCAGCTGGGAAACAACAATCCATAAACAATGACCCTCCTGAGAGGGCTCTGGGCCTGCAGCAGACAGAGGCACCTCCCTGGCTGCTCTGACTCAGGCACCCTTGGGACATCAGTGGGGTGGCAGTTCACACACATCTCTGTGGAGCAGCACCACAAAGTTGCTGAGGTGGGAAGGACCTCTGGAGATCATTCTGTCTACCCCCTGCTCTGGGGAGGGACAGTTAGAGCTGGTTTCCCAGGGCCATGTCCAGTCAGGATTTGAATACCTGCCTGGATGGAGATGAAACAACCTCTCCGGGCAACCCGCTGCAGTGTCCGGTCACCCTCTGTGTTCCTGCTCACCTGTCCCTGCTCACACTGAGTGTCTGCTTCCTTTCTATGTCTCGGTTTTGTCGGGAGGTCCATGTTCTTGTTTTTCTGATTGGTGGCATGGGCGGTTCTTGAGCAGGGAGAAGGTTGTCCTTGAAAGTCCACCAGCTTTCCTGGACCTGTTTTCTTTCCAGGGCCAGACCTGCTGTCCCTCTCCTCCCACTCCCAGCAGCAGCCACTTGTGTACCCCCAGCAGCATATCTTGCCTTCAAGGGTTACCAGGAAACCATCGCTGCTGAGGGAACGAGACAATTATCTCTTCTGATTAAATTCGATCCCCCCAAAAATCAGGGTTGATGCGATATTTTTTTAATCTCAAGAAGAACCTGGTTTACTCCTGAAATAGGTGAAAATTAGGAACCCACTGATCTTGCTTTGCTGAGCTGGTGCCTTTGTGCTTTGGTGGCAACTATTTGTTATCCAAACAAACTTAATGTTTTCATGTCTCATATTTGCCAGGCAAGACCAGTGGCTGAGGAGGCTGCAGGAGCTCCCAGCACCCATCTCACTGCAGGGCAGGAGTTGTTTACTGTACTGTTTTGGCTGCCAGCAAAACCCCAGCTCTCACAGAGCCATATTTTACTAGTGCTGGATGAATGGTCTTCAAAGCTGTGTGACACTGTGTGCTTTGCCAGCCTGCTCATCTGCAGGATTTCTTCAATGTCCATAAAATTCATTATTATCTGCCTAATTAGCCCATAAATGTTCCAACATAGTCCATAAATTACCCTGGCCTTAAAGGGCTTATCTGGTTGGTGTAATAACTAGGTCTATACACTGAGGTTTTTTTCTATTATAATAGTCAGAGTATTATTTATATGACTGGGACTGAACTATGCCTGAACTATTAAAGAAGCACTACACTATAAATAAAGAGTATTTTACTGTCCAAAACCTTTAAAACTAGTTCAGGGCGTGTTAGCATCTGCCCAAACCATCTCACTTTGCTTACTCTCTGCTTCAAACAAGTAGGGAGTGGACAGACAAGGTCTATTCATAAATACTGATATACAGTGATATACTGTACAGATAGTTAGTGTTAGAGGTTCTGAGGGTATTTTGTATTTTGACAGGTCAATGGGCAGACAATAACATGTAACAAGATTCCTGGAGCTCAGTAGGAGGTGCTGAATTTTTTTACGGAGCTACACCATGTATGTTTTAACAAATACATATTTTACCATGTCATCTAGGTTGATCTGTAAGTGATTTGGGAGCAAAAGGAGTTTTGTTTCTAAAAATGTGAAGGAAAAAATCACCAGTGTTTTTAAAGCACACTGTCCTAAACTTGACACTTGTTAAGAGGTTAAAATATAAACTCTTGTCAAATACGGAACACAGTGGCATTTTTTAATTTGAAAATAACCACTTCCAGCCGATTCTGTTGTTTTAATGTTCTGGTACTTTAATGGGAGGTCATTTTAAAAGGCGTTCATTTTTTTATTTGCATGAAAACAGCATTTTGGAGGGAGTTTCCCTGAGTCATCCAGGGCCCGCTCCAGAGCCCAAACGCAGGGAAGCACACGGGAAGGGAGGCAGGTGTGTGGTGCTCTGGCTCCATTCTGCTCTCATTAGAAACACCTGCGCTCGCTGTGCAGAACCACCCAGACCCCCCCACTCCCCTCACGGTCGGGCACTCGCTTCCACACTAAAGGAAAGGGTTTAACAGGGCTGAAGGCAAAGCCTTGCCAACCAGCTGTATTGCTGCGCCTTTAGGGACGAACGGCCAGGGTTTAACCCGCAGAACAAATGCCCCTAACTCCAAATTTGGGGTTTATTCAGCAGCTCTTGGCAGAGTAGTTGAGGAATCCCCAGCCAAGGCCCAGCCTCGTTAAGTGGCACAGGTGATGCAGGTTAAGGCGACTGATTAGCCCAGGCTCAGGGGGAACCCTGAGGCCCTCACAGAGCGCCTGCAGCAGGGGCAGTGGCCATTTCTGCTCTTTGTTTCTGAGGGGCTGAAGACCTGCCCTGTGTGTTCTGAGGGGCTGAAGACCTGCCCTGCTGCAGATATGGAAGTGTGGAGCAGACGCTGGGGCTCAAGGTATTGTGCTGGGAAGGGGGGGTGCCATGAGCTCTTTGTGAGGTGTGATGTGTGTGCCTTGTCTGAGGCTCTGTGAGGGGTAAAGGGGGGAGACGCCACCTGTAATGTCTCTGTCTTGGAAGAAGTGGTACTTTGGTGACAAATTAATGGTATGAAGAGAATTTTGCCTGACTGTATTGATGTCTCCACCAAGAGTTTTAGCTCAGCAGCTGCAAGGAGCTCAGGGGAGGGCTGTTCCGTGTGGAGTCTGCCCTGAGGCACGGCCCACAGGGGCTGTGGGCCTTTAGGTAGCACTGAGGGGCTTGTGCATGTCAGCAAAGTGTTTCTGGGATGTAACACAGTTGTATGCTGCAGGTGTGTTGAAGTACTTGCCCAGTTCTGTGTCTTAAGTATAGGAATATTGTCCTGTCTCCAGGGAATAAACTTCACTGTGTCTGCACAAATAGTGCAGAGAGATGGATTTGGTGTGGACACAGGTCTGAGCTCTGAGTTATCTCCCTACCCAAAAAAGCTTGTCTTCTGTGGTGAACAGAATGTAATAAAAAATAGGAGGGCTGCGATTTGCTCTTATTTCTGCCAGCAGTTCCATCTCTGACCTCAGACAATTTGTTCTCCACTCTGTGTTTTATTTTTCCATTGATAAGCTGGCAGCAGTGATGCTTGTCTCCCTGCCTTGTGTGCTTTAGATGGTGGGGGTTTGAGGTTATGTCTTACCTGGTGTTTGCTCTGCAGCATCACCCTGAGCACTCAGACAAGACTGGAACATTTGGGTGTCTGTGCACTAGAAGCAGAAAACAGCAGGTCTCCTCATCACCTGCTGGGAGTTACAACTGTTAATTAACTGTTAATACAAGTTAATTTTTAAAGGCTGAAAAAATGTAATTTGTTGGAATATTCATTTGCTTTTCAAAAAAAAATACCAGTTTTGAAAACAGCTCAACTGTTGCTTCCTCAAGTGTTTCCTCTCTGTCTCTCTCCTCCTGACAAACTCACCGCAGGCTAACGAAGGGCAATATGATTGACAAGGGAAAACAGGGAGTATCATGGAATTTTTTTTTTTTAACTGGTCCTTGAGAACACGCATTTTTTGTTGTTTTGAGACTACAAGCACATCTCAGCACCCAGGATGACTCGTGGTCACACAAAACTGATGTCATGACATGTCTGGGCCAAAATCTCCCGGGGAAGCTGCATCCAGCCCCACACCTGCGTTTCCTGTTACCGCTTTGCTGGGTGCTTTTATCACGGCATGAGACAGGGATGAGTGCATGTAGTTTGAGACTCGTGCTAGGTTTTTGTGGGTTGCTTGTTGTTGTTTTGATGCAAGAAGGTAAGGAAAAAGATTGATGAACACACAGCCCTGAGAAGAATCCAGCTCTGGGGTGGAGGAAACTGTGTTGTGTTTCTTGCCATCACTTTTCTCGGATCTGGGTGCTGAGTTGTTACCAGTGCAATTCAACCATCCCTTTCTCACATATTAACTGCTTGTAGTTCTAAGAACACAGTTGTTCCTGAACACTGGAATTATTTTAACACACTGGAATGTGTTTTCTGGTCGTATCAATTAGCATTCCAGCATCCTCTGCCTTGCAAGATGAACTCTGATTCTACATGTTCTTGCCTGTGTCTGTATGTGTGTGTTGGACTAAGGTGATTATGTATTAAGCTGGTCTTGGGAGTTGTTGATTATAAACATGCAGAACTGTTTTGACTTCAGGCCTCAACACTACAAAAGAAGTCAGGTTTGGAGAAAACCATTTGAGCAATGTGAATTCACCAGGGCAGATCTTACAGGTGGGGCTTTTAATTATTTGTAAATAGAGCCAGGCAGCATATCTCTGTTCAAGTATGCATCACGTAGTGAAGATTCATCTGTGGTTATGCACTTGGTGGTGTTTAAATACCTGTGATTTTTGGTAACTGGAAAGAATTTATTTTCATGAGGCAAAGTCTGGATTACTTCAATGAGAGACCAGGTCATGGCTCATTTAAGGTTTGCTGTAGTCTTGTCCAAGAAATTGGTAGGTGTTAATTTATCATATTTAGGAATGAGGAAGACTTACTCATTGTGTTTAATATTCTCCAATCCAGTGATGTGAACAATGAAACTTATGGTTTGCAATTAGGATGCTGAATTATATCTATTCCTTGGCAATACTTTTCCTGTTAGAGCTGCACTAAACACAAAACTTTTCACTTTAAATACTCAGATAGGATCATAATGACGTAAGTATTTCTTCTGTATGTGACATGGTCACCTTCTGAACTGACTTGGCTGGGAGAGAATTACACTCTTAGTTTCATTTTCTGCTGCATCTTGTGAACCAAACCAAACTGTATTTTCCCCTCTGTGCTGCTCTCCAGCAGAACCATTAGCAACTTTTCCCAGGGAACAACTGCCACCTGAAGCTGGTCCTAAGTAGTTGTTTCCCCACACCTCTTCAGCAGTGAGTATGGGCTGGACTTTGAGAATCTTACTTGATAGGAAGTATATTAGTTTCAAATGAATGGCAAAACAATACATTAAAACTATATGCTCTGACTGTGTCACGGAAATGGCTCTCATTTCCTTCAGCAGGAATGGATAGACCTGTGTGTTTCTGTCAGAGGGTTGTGAACCGACTTTAGCACTTTCCCAGTCTTTGGATTCATGCAAAGACAGTACCACAGGATAGTTCTGTGACAGTGTGGACAGATTGATTGCCTTGGTTTCATTTCCTTTTGTTACTCCCTTCAATATATCTTTGTGCTGAGCATCTCTTCTGTCTCTTCCCTTCAGATGCCATTGTGTTGTCAAAAGAGACTTTTCACAGGACAATGAGTCACCAAGTCCTTGCAGTATTGAAGTGTTTTTGTTTTCAAAAGCCTTCAAAAGTGTCCCCCCTGCTCCCCACCAGGCAGAGTAACACAGAAGTTGCTCTAAGTTATCAGATTTCTCTGTCTGCTCCATTTTGGGTGACACATTTATGGAGAGTCCTTCAACCTGCTCACTTTCCCTAGGCTTGCCAGTATGTTGTGGGCTTGCCTGGGAATGTGTGGATGCTCTGGAGTGGTCACTGATCCTTGACAAGTGGCTCCAAACAGACCTGGGAGGCTGGAATAAGATCTGGTACTGGGTTGCTGCCCTGACATCTGAAAATGTAGCGGGCAAAAGCCCGGACCCAGCTGAAGTCAGTGGGAATTTTGCCACAGACTTCAGCACGGCCAGGATTTCACCCAGTATATTTCCCAGCCTCCCGCTGCACGAGTGCACGAGGTCAGGCTCTCATCATGGTGCCCCCGTGCCGTGGTCTGGAAGCCATTTGCTGATCCAGTGGAATCACTCCTTGTTCTTGGTAATGACATTCAGTGGGAATTCTTGCCCGCCCTTCATGGGTAGGAACCATCTCTGGGCCGATCATCACGGCTCCTGCTGCACACACAGAGGGGGGATTTGGAGCCTGTGGAGGTGTTCACTTCTTGCAGAATGCTTACCCCAGTGGGGATTTTTTGGGGGTCTTCTTTCTGACAACTACTTCTGGAGCTTGCTACATGTGCAGAATAAGAATTTGGCCTTTGCCGCAAACCTTAACTCTTGCAGAGTATCTGCATGTGTTAATGCCTTTCTGTTTTTCCTATGGATATGCTTGATCCAAAAAATATGGATTCTGGAATTTGGATGCAGCTGTAAGTGAAGAATCTGGCTGGGGAAGGGGTGTTGATCCTGCCTGGTCCATGAACAGCCATTAGCTGTCTCTTTCCCTGCCTCTTGGAGACGTTCACGAGGACCCATTTTGTAGGGTCATTGTCCGGGTCTCCCTGTTGGTTTCTTTCACAATATTGAAAATGCCGTTTAAAAAAATGTTACTTTGACCAAGAAACTAGAATCAAACTAAACCAACAAAACCAGGGAAGTTCACTCTGAATTTCTGGGATGGGAGCCAGTTCTCAGCCACATGTTGTAACTGCATTATTTATATCCTTATTTATTGACTACATTGGCACCTTGAGGTCCCATCTCAGCCTGAGGCCCTGTTGCAGTACATGTGAGAAGCATAACAAGCGTGAATCCCTTGCTGTGAAGACCATACAAGACACATCAAACACCAAAAAAACCTCTTCCTATAAATCCCACTTTACATAGTGGGAACTGGCGCTTCTCTTTGGTGACGTTGCACGCAGAGATGAGGGAGCAGAGGAAACCCAGAGTGTCCTCCTGCATCCCAGGTGAGGGCTTTAGAGACAGTCACAGCTCCAGTAATAGTCTATTCTCTCTTCTCATTCATGAATAAATCTCCTTCCAGTTTTCCCCCTGTATCCCGCTCTCCATTGTCAGAAGCAGTGCCACCTCTGGCACCACCACTGAGAGGATTAAGGAAAGGGCAACATCGCATTCTGTCTTTCCCTTGCTTCAGTGGTTGAGGGAAAATGTTAGTATTATATAAAAATAGTTTCTGCAGTTGAAGCCAATTTATTTCAGTCAGGCTTCAGATACATTGGAGAGAGAGAGAAAAAAAAAGACACGAGTTATTCTGGGTCGCAGTTGGGAATAGTATTTCCTATCGCTCGGGTACCTGTCATTTCTTCTCCCTTCTCTCTTCCCCTGGGGATTTCAGTCCCTTTCAGCTCAAACTAGTAAGGTCTGAACTTGGGTTTTCCCTAATAGTGAAACACGTTACCAAATTGGGAAGCTTCTTGAAGGGCTTATAAGAGAAGTGCGCAAACATCTGGTTGACATTTAATCTAGAAATGTCAGGTCTCAGCATTTCCAACCCAGGCTGACAGCTCCTTGAACACCAAAATGTACTTATTGAAGAAATATAGGGAAGAGGTACATCAGAGACCAAATATTAAGCTGGGAAAAGGGTTTTTTTGAAACAAAAAGACAGTGTGAGCTCTATCTCCCAATTCTATCTGCTACACTCAGGAGCTTGTCACTGTGATGTGTTCCTGTCCCAGAGGTACCATGTTAGTGCCCTGGACTACAGCAGAGTTTTCAGTTCAGCGAAGGATTAGTTGAGAGAGATGCAGAGCCTGCATTCTCCTGGCTCCCAGGGTTGTCTAAACCCAGCCTAATGGTGCTTTCCATCTCCCCAGATCCCAGGCCCTGGTGCTTCCTGTCAGCTGGCTGTGTGCTCCTTGAGGCCCATGGCCAGTGCAGGGCTCTGCTCAGCTTTTCTGGTGAGACTGGGAAGATTTACTCGCCCACGTCCTGGAAAACCCCAGTCTTAAATGCATATTTAAATCCCAGTTAAATCAATGGAAATTAAATATCTGCCTGGCAAATGCACTTCTTGCTTGCTTTGGAGACCTGGCTCGGATTGAGAGAGTCAGGCTTTGGGTCTGAGTGAGAAGTTCAGAAAGAATTTCTCTCTCTTAGAATAGGACAGAAGTCCTCGGTGTCTTTAATTCCTTCTGATGCGCCTCATCTTAAGGAAAGAATGAGCAGATGTTCACATGTTATTCCAGGTGAGGTTTCACCCTCTGCCTGTGACATAACCAGATCTGTGTTCCTGTACTCTCTGACCTCGCGTTCTCCTGGCTCTTTTCACCCCCGCTGTCACAGGGACAAGACACTCCTTGTGCTGCAGGCAGGGATGACACACACACCATGTCCGGATCTGATGTTGATTCTTCATTCCATAATTCAGACCCCCTGATGTGCTGTATCTGGCAACAGCCGTCAACACATCTTTTTTCCACTGCCCACTCTCCTTCCCTCAGAAAATCTTTCTCCTTAATGGGGTATCCTGGTCCCAAATGAAATACATAATTGCATGTCTAATTTTCTTCTGCCCGACATCCCGCAGTGTAATGTTGTGTTACTTATATCCAGCCACGGTAAAAGCAGCAGACAGGCTGTTTTTGGAAGTAAAGATATAGGATCTGATCTGGTTTTTATTGCAATTGATGATGAAGTTCTCCCTTAGCCGTGTGTGAGTCATGAGCTTTGCCTCACAGCATCTCATTTACACCGGTGAATGCGCTGGGTTAAAACAAAGGTCAGTAGAAAATGTACCCGAGAGGCTGAGGCCTCTTTAAATACACATCAAGGGACGTGATGTTTGAGGGAAGTGTAGTTAAATTGAGCAAACCTGATAGGAAACCGTGTCACCACTGCTTTTAGAGGATGCCTCGGACTCTCTGAGCCTTTGTTTATTGTTGGCTGATCAATAAATGGGCTTGGCTTCGCTCTGGCAGAAGTGGTGGAGGGGGAGAGAGGGATGGAGGGGGAATAGGAACAGTTTGTTTCAGGAAACAGTTTTGTGTAAGCTCAGCTTGTAAGAATCACAAATTGAAAAGTTCACATGACTGGAAGGCAAAATCTGCTGGCTGTAAGCCAGCTGGGGAAATGAGTGGTGTTTGCTGGAGGAGCTTAACCCCACTTGGGGACAGGAGGAGTGGCTGCTGGGGAGAGGAGTTGTGCCCTGTACCCTTCTGAGCGTGTTTCTGCCTTTCTGAACCCACAGTGCTGCCTCTCCTCCTCCCGAGGAGGCTGGACCTGTTGGTGCTGGGGCCTGTGGGGTGGCCTCCCTGTCAGCTGGTGCCCTTGCAGACCCACAGTGCTCCTGCCCACCTGAGCCTGGGCTGGGAAAGGCAGCGGGGGGATGCTTCCAGGTCTGCAAAAAGATGGACCTTTCCCTGATCGTGATTATCCCCTGTGGCACAAGGGATCCCTTTCCTGCTTCTACAAGAAGGCTGAAAGGGATGGAGAACAGAGGGATCGTCCCCTGGAGGGTGTATTATTTAATTAGATACAAAGGCTGTTACAATCAAAAGATTAAATTGGAAACCTGCTTGATTTATAATGGCCTCCAGCAAAAGGGGGGAAAGAAATTCAAAAAAATGTGCAGTTTTAGTTCATATCTTTTGATCTTGGACAGAAAAGAAAGAAAGAAACAGGAACTAACTTTCCGTTTAAAATTCAGTTTTTGTTTAAAATTTTCGCTTTGGGATTTTATTTTCATTATACTACCAAATTATTCGGTTTAGTCAAACCTCCAAAGTTAAAAGGAATTAAAAGCTAATTACAGAACATGGAAGAAAATGTTTTGTTGGTGGTGTTTTTTTTCCTTTGTATCTTCACAAGCTCCTTAAAAAAGATTTCCCAAATGAGATATATGTTTTTAATATATATGAATAAAATGAGATATATCTATCTTTCTAACTTTTACACAAAAAAAATTTCATTTTCCAACCAGTGATACTCCAGGTATTGGACTGGAAGCATTTTTGGCTTTTTTTACCCCAAATTCTATGTATATGTCAGTACATGATTCAGTCTGACAAGTCCAACCTGGAAAAGTCACACAGACCCAGGTTTACATTTGCTGGTGGAGTTTTGGATGTCTTTTGATGGGGAGCTGGGTTGAGCCCCAGCTCCAGGCACTCTCTGCCATATGGAAGTGTTTGCAGATGCCTGTTGGGGAATGTAGAGCTGAGCCATGGCTCCTCACCGAGGAGCATTGCTGCCTGCTGAGCACGTTTGGAAATTCAGGGTTATAGCTGAGTAAGATATCTATTTTCCAAATCAAAAAAAGAGCATAATTTGGGACTTGGCTCTGGTGGAAAGTCAAGGAGGACTGGCTTCCCAGGCGCCCTTTGTGACACTGAAAATATCTTTCTGAATGACTGAATTCAAGAGTTTAATGGCTGACATATGGGTTTTTATGGTGTTGACCCAGATCACTTGTATAAAGAAATTGGAGGGTGGGTGTCCTGGGCTGGGGCCAAGGGGTAGAGCTGGACAACAGAATGGCAAGATGTCCCAAGGAGTTGTGTGTCAGCACTTGGTGCAGCCACAGCATTCAGAGCCTCTGGACGCGTGCGTGTCCCTCCCTCCTGTCCTTGCCCGTCTCCATGAACTGCACATGGGAAATGCCACTCTAACAGCAGGAAACCCTGTCCTTGCACTCCCTGATGTGTTGTCAGGTACTCCATCTCTTACACACTGTGTACAGGTGGTGCACAGGTACATCCAGGGAAAGTGCTGGAGGTGGCAGGCTGGGAGGGAGACTTTTTGCAAGGGTATGTGGTGACAGGACAAGGGGGAATGGCTTCAAACTGACAGAGAGTAGGGTTAGGTTAGATATTAGGAAGAAATTCTTTACTGTGAGGGTGGCACAGGCTGCCCAGAGAAACTGTGGCTGCCCCATCCCTGGAATTGTTCAAGGCCAGGTTGGGTGGGGCTCTGAGCAACCTGGGATAGTGGAAGGTGTCCATGCCCGTGGCAGGGGGTTGGAATGAGGTGATCTTTAAGGTCACTTCCAACCCAAACCATTCTGTAGTTCTGTGGTAAAGAACCATTGCTGGACAGCCTCAGTAGGCTTCTGTTCTTGGTTCCTTTTGTGGACTTCAAGTTTGTGAGTGTGTGCCTCGGTGTAAAAGCTGCTGGTTTAGAGCGAGCTGGTAACCTGAGGGGTGTGAGGAAGCTGTCCTTCAGGAGTCAGCTGCCTCCAGCCCGCAGCACTTGATCAAATTGTTTGCTTAAATGAAAAATTACTCTGGAGGTAATGAATACAGAGTGAATATTGTTAATGCTACTGCAAGAACGTGCCTGAGATTATTTGACCCTGAAACCAGTGTGGGGCTGGAGAAGCACCACCACTGATGTCACGCTTGCTCATGGCTTACATAATCAGAGGTGGTTTGCAGCAGAAGAGTGAAGAATTAGACCTCTCTGGCTAAGCTGCCTGAGCAAGGCTAGGACTAGATACAGCTCTTACATGCACAGATATCAGCATTCTGTGGAAGAACCCCTACAAGTTTTCACACTTTTAAAGTTTCCACCCTTTTGGAACACCTAAACTCCTGCTGTTTGACAACATGTGCAAAATCACCCTGGACTGTGCAAAAGCAATTGGGGGGTGCTATTTGTGTCTGGTGGAAAGTATTTAATCATTTTCCCAAAGATATCCCCCTGATATGAATGGTAACAGGATGTTTATAACAGAGATAAGGCGGGGATGAAATCCTATCCCTCTCTGGGAGCTAATAAAAGCAAAGATTTGGAATTAAGTATCACTTTCTCTGAGCTGCACACGAATGAGGAAATGGGGTCAGAAGGGCAAGCTGCAACATTGTAGGCACTTTATCTAAAACATAAACATTACTAGAGTGCATTCTGGCCAAATTAACTCTCTCAGATCTGCCATGTTAGCATTCCTGTAGTACTTAAGCCTGCCAGCTTTACTGCTCCGCTGACTGAGGGTTGAACTCCAAGTTGGGGTTGACACTTGTAAACAGGGCTCTGAGTGGGGAGGGTCTGTTGAACCCTTCTGCAATTAAATATCCTCCAAAGAAATGCCAATGTCGTTGGGTAAAAAAAACAAAAGGGGGGGGGAAAGAGATGGGTTGGAGTTAAAGAAATATGATCCGCTCTGCTCAATGCACAAACCCCTGAAAAGCAGAGTTTTCTTTGCACAAGCAGTAAAAACAGGAGTATTTACTTTGCTACTGTTCACTGCAAAGCACTTGGATCAGAGAGGCTGGGCTTGAAATCCCAGCCCTCCTTCAAGTCCAAAGTGAGCCTTTTCATACCACACTGGGTGGTTTAGCCCTGGGTGATGTCAAAATCTTCCTAAAATCGGGATGCAGCTTTGGGGTGGGAGCACTGCTGAGTCAACATCATCTCCACTTAAGAGATGTCACGCGATTGCTGCAGGAGCTGCTCACAGACCTCCAACCAGAAATGAGATCCCGTTGTGCCAGGCAGCTCCAGGTGGCTCCCACAGAACCAAAAGGACAGGAAGCACATGCTATCTCCCTGCGTGTCACAAGGGACAGGCAGAGCTGATGTTATCTCCCCCATGAAGACAGAGGAGCAAAGGCCTGGGAAGAGGAGGAATATTATGAAAATTAGCACCTCCCAAGGATCAGAGAAGCACTTGGGAGCTAAATGACTTCTTTGCTGTGGGGAGGAAGCAGAGGAGAGCAGAATGTGCTCCACACCTTTCCGTGGAGCAGATGGCTCCCCATGGTAGTCGTGAACCTCAGCCAGGAGGGATGGAGAGAGCTCCACTCCAGGGCTCCTTCCAGGCCTGGCTGCAGCCGGTTAAGTTTGGAGTATCTGTTCCACTTGAAATGCTGCCCTGTTTTTACTTTTTTTAAGTTTTCCTTCTGAGTCAAGATTAAAACAATATTTTCAAAATGTACTGGACAAGGAACTTTCTGCACCTCTTACAAAAATCAAGCCGTGCCAAGTGCTTGGAGTGAAGGGACTGCTTAGGCTTGGGACTTTTTTTGAAGGAACAGATCCACAGGATCCCCTAAATACCTCTGTGGTAGCGACCACTTTTCTACCTTCCGTTTTGCAACACCCTGAGGTGGTCCTAAGTATTCCATCTGTCTGGGATCCCTGGGAGTGTTGTAGCAAGGGGGTTGATAGGGTTGGAATTGCCACCTCCAGCACAGTGGGGATGCAAGACTGGGGAAACCTTGTGTCCTCACAGTTCCCTTTGTGGGCACCCAAAAAGCTTGGCAATTCCCCTCAGCCCAGCAGGGTTGTCTACAGTGGATTATCCCACAACCTGTCCTGGCTATCAGAGGAGGGATATCGGTTTTCAATTCCATCTGTAAAATGGCCTTGTGTCAATGGAATGAGATTTTGTGATTATAAAATAATTTTGTGTATTACGGTTCCTTCATTTCCAGTCACCTCAGTTCTCACAGAATTATGAGCTGCAATGGCCCAGAATAAATGAATTGCCCAGAGTCCTGCAAGCAACTGGAAGAGACACAACCCAGACTCAAAGTCCCAGTCTCTGCTTTTAAGACACTTAAACTACCTTTTTTTCCAGCTTCTTTCTGAGAAACCTCTTGAGTTTGTAAACTGCCTGGTTGTTTGCTTTGGGTTTTTGTTTTTTTTTTCTATTTAACACGATCACTTGAATTCTTATCATAATTCCTTACCTGTGGCAAAGAGCAGTGTAAATACCTGGAGTAAAAGCCCAGCTCTGCTGGGAACAGCTAGTCCTTGTTAACTGATGGTGGTTTATGTTGTAAATAGCACAGTTATCTGGGGAGGCTTTACACAGTCCTGCAAAGCCACCCCTTTGTCAGCTGAGGGCCATCAAAGTCCCGTGGGGGATTTGGCTGCTGGAGCATCTCCTGATAGGGCACCAGTGTTCCATTGCAAGGTGCATTGGCAGGAACTGAGGCAGAGATCCCCTTGAAACCTGAACTCTGGTGCTGTGAATTAGAGGGGAGTGTTGTCTCCAGTGCCAGCTGCCAAAGGATTGTGCTACCAGCTTACTCCTTTCTTCATTTTATTTCCCAATGGACTAGCTCCCAGCTGGATCCCAGCCCTTTCAGAAAGGGGGGGGACCAGAGGCTGTAATTTGTTAGAAATCATAAATATAAGGGAAAATGGGGGTGGGTTAGAAGAGCTGGAAGAAGTTATTCAGGTAGTTTATAAAGCCACGTCGCTGTCTGGAGATGCTGCTGAGCACCCCGTGGGGTAGGACCAGTGTAAGTCTATCCTTTGCCTCCTGCTGTTCCCTCTGATACTCTGAATCCATGTCCAGTTGGTCGCTTCACACTGACCTTTTAAGTTTTGAAGTGCACAAGGCGTTCCTAAGGTTTAAAATGATGCAGTGAAGCTGCAAATCTTCCTGGGTTTGCCATGAGCTGTGTGACAAAGCTGTCAGTATTTGGGAGGAGTCACCAGCAGTGTGTTAATCCCCAGCACTCACAGGGATCTCGTTGGGTGAGATCTGTTCCCCTTCCAACACGTTCCTTTCAGTTTTCTTTTCAAACCACAATCAAAACTCTCCTGTATTTTGTTTGAGATTTAAACCAGCCAGTGGTTCAGGGATCTCACATAAAGGGCTTCTGTGCAGGGGATTGTACATCCGTTAAGCTACATAGGGCTGGTCTCCCTTCCTGATCCAAAGCCCTTGGGAGGAACCGGTGGGGTTTCCACTCCAGGGAATTGGAGTGGTGCTGGTGCTCCTGACTGTACCGGGGCTTTGGAGTGGTCTCACTGGGGAGCTGAATGAGGCTGCTCAAATGGGGAGAGCCAGCCAGGCTGGGGAAAAAGGCTTTATCCCTTTAGCCCCAGGGCTGGGACGTGGACATGACACATGCCTATGGAAGAGGCCGCCTCCTACCTGTGGTTCCTCAGACCATGGCATGTCTGGTGTGTTCTGGACTCAGTATCTGGTGCTCAGGGTGAACCTGGGAATGCAGTCCTGTGCTACATCAGCTGTCTTTGTTAAAGTACCTAATATTTTGCAGCCTCTCCTTTAAGAGGAGATTAAAATAGTCCAGTGCAGCTTCCCAGTGTGCCTGGAAGCTGTGTGCATGGTGAGGTCTCCATGCCTTGGTCTCTCTGCTCCCTGCCTTCCCTCTCCCCGGGGCAGCTCAATTCTCTGTTTGGACCCGTGTGGCTCTGAGGTAGCACAGCAAAGCCTTGCTGGGCTGGGGTCAGAAGCACCCTCCCTTTTCCATCGCCTCAGAGGAGCTGTCAGAAAGTTGTCTTGGAGCTTGGCAGTGCTTTGGGTAGGAAGCCAAGTTCCATGTCTGAAAAAAATCAGTACAGCATCCTGATAAATAGGTCTGTGTGATGGTGCTTCTATATTTGGGGTTCTGTTCCTTGTTGGTTGCACAGGAAGGTTTGAAAACATGCACTGAAGCGACCAGCAAAACATAAATCTGTCTTACTTAAAATGTGCAACTGGTAAGGCAATCTCATCCTTCAGTGGCCAAGCAAGGATTTTTGAATGCATTATTCTGGCAAAAATTAATACCTTATTATAGCTTCAGTGGATAAGTTTGCACCAGCTTAGCCCAAGTGACTGAGGTAACATGCAGGTCTGCAAAAAAACCCTTGGATTTATAAAATCCAGTAAAAGCATTGTGCAAACATCGTAGTTTTATTTAACTGGGGCTGTGTTGCATGACAGGTTTTCTACCCCACCATCTTTTCGCAGTAGCAGTGGGATGTGTTGGTTTGAGTAAGACTTGCAGATGTTTTTCTCTCCTCTTGAACCATATTCATGAACAAGTTAGTTTACATGGGTGGAAATTGTGTGGAAAGCTCTCATTCTAAGCAGTGTTGGAAATTATGTATTTATTAATTTAAAACCATGTAGGTACCATGGATTTAATGGAAATTTTGAAAACACAGTTGGACCTCCCATCCATAGAAGCCTTTCAACTGTATGTGCAGGAGGGTGTTGGCAGTTCTCCTCTGGATTTCCATGTTCACACATCTGTGCCTGGCACAGAAGGGATCTGTCGGGAGCAGAGAAAACTGGGTCCAGCAGTAATGATAACATGGGAACTGACAAGTTGCCATTCCCTCTTCTCCTGAACTATTTCTAATTATTTTGACTAGGAGACAGTCATTAATGTATGTCTGTGCTGTACAGTTTTGGATCCACCCCTTCTCTTTGCCTAAAGGGATTTAAATAAAAGTTCGATGTGGGAACATTAAACCAAACCTGGCATGTGCTCCTACTGAGTGTGCTTAAACATTTCCCTCATACTCTCCAAGGTGCTTGTCTACAGGGACTTCAGAGCAGATAAGCTTCCCAGAAGGAGGTTTTGCATCACAGGTTCCCTCTTGCACTCCTTTCCTGTGTTTTTTCCCTTTTTCCCTTTTGAAGTGGAAACTGTATTCATTTTCAAAGTAGATATGTGCAGTCAGCAAGGATGAAAATGAAGGTAACTGTCAGAAATCCTGCCAGAAGGGATTTCTCCACTTTAATTCCTGCTTACATTATTAAAGACAAGTAAATTATCTTTTCATGGAATGTTTCCTTTTTTTTTCTGGAAACACTACTGATAAATGATGTAATACTTGAGGCCCTTCTCCACAGCTGTTGGAAGCCCAAAGTTTCTGTTCCCTTCGCCACAAGAGATCCAGATGCCAAGTAAAACCTGAACCTGACTTTCATGGTGAAATGTGATGGTATCACAGAGGGAAGTAAGGAATCTACAAATATTATTCTGAAAGTAATGGATTGATTGAGCTCTCGTATTTTTTCCTGTGTGTTTTTAGGAGCCTGCCGTTGTTGTTACAGGGATTAGGGAAAAGCCAAGCAGGGTTCTGGAATGGTAGCTGAGAGGGGCTTTCTCTAGCTGTGACCCGAAATGCTGTTTTCAAACCACCCTGACAGGAACAAGCTATAGCTGCTGTGTCAAAGCAGAAAGCTGCTGTTTTTATCACTGAAATTTTAAACAGTTCTCAAGAGGGGATTTCTTTCTATGCTGCTTTCAGATTGTCACTTTGAAAACTTAGAGGACTTGTTTGATATAATTTAGGAAGATGGAGCAGCCCAGGCAGAAAAATCTGATCAACTGACAGGATAGTGTAGTGCCTCTTTGTGAGAAGGGGTCCCTTTTCTTCTGGTTTTTATCCTCCCCTAAGCTGCCCACTGAAACTTGAATAGTAGAGACCACTTTTGCTCCATATCTAAAATAAATTAGGTCAGTTGTTGACATTTTAGCACAAGTAGCTTATCTTAGGGGTAAGAGCTGCTTAACCCATTGCAAGGGGGAATAAATAGTTTTCCCCCCAGCCCAACATAAACAGTCACTGGACTTTCCAAACAGTGTTTGGGAGGTTCTCTTGACATCTGACACTGTGCAATTCACTACTCTTGTCAGGTGAGTAGGTTCGTTCCTGGGGACCAACAGCAGTCCCTGCTGCACTGGGGATGGGTGTCTTAATGCCTCTGCCCCACACCTGCTCCTTTCCTCCCTCCATGGACAGGAGCTCCAACCACCCAGGAATCATCTCTGCCCTGCCCAGGGATCTTACCCTCCTGCTTCAAACATTAGGGCAAAGATTATGCTCTTTATTCTTGTAATCGGTTGGAGTCTCCCTGTTGGTGTTTTGTATCTCAATGGGCAGCCTTTGAGGGGAAAGTTGACTTGTTAACCAGCAGTATTTTGAGCTGAGGCAGCTGTTATGGCCACAGAGGAATCAATAGGTGTGGTGTCACCGGGTAATTCTCATATTGACAGGAGGAGAGAGTCAGCCCATCTCTGGCTGTTGTTTTTCATGCTGAAAGGATGCCCCTATGCCAACTTCAGCATCCCACCACTAGATATACAGCTATGTGTTGTTAGAGGGGCTCTGTTGGAAATTTTAGACCAGGATAAAAGTGCATAAATAGTGTGAATTTTGGATAAGGACCCAAAGTGACCTCTGCCTGGTACTCTGTTAATCTTTACTGTTGCTGCTCTTTGAATCTGTTCTTCTGAGCGGTGCTTGTCTCAAATGTGGATGTTAAACTTGAGGGAAATACAGAAGGAGTAGCTGAATTTTAAGAGTTTGGAGCTAGATAAGTTTTGTCGGGTTAACTAACAAATTACCCCGACTAGGAAGAAAAAAATACTATTTTTCTCTGGTATATACACAAAAGACTTTCAGGCTCCAATCCAAATAGACTTTTCCAAAGTACTTGTTTATCTGAACACTAGTTTTCAGTAAGAAAATTTCACTTGTATGAGTTCAAGGAGGAGGGGACAGATGGTTATAGTGATGGGCCTCTGAAAATATCCAAATCCCACCTGTAGCATTCAGTATCCCACTCAAAAAAAAAAAAAAAGTGGTGCCTGAGTTCAAAAACAGGTGCCTGACTTCCCGAAGCACCAGAGAATGGACTTCTGACCATTAACACCCTTGAGTTCCTGTGCTTTGGGAAGCAGAGGCCTCCAGAATGTGTGGTCCTGTGATGTACTCAGGAGAAGTTAAACGCAGGAGGAGCTGAGGGTGTGTGATTCCCTGCAGTGAGGGAGCCTGACTTCAGTGGGATTTGGAGGCTTCCTGGTGTGACGGCGCTTCCCAAGAAAACCTGACGTGCTGTAGGTGGAGGTGCTGGCTGCAGGGCGTGGAGTCAAGCCACGTTCAGCAACGGGCTTTGATGAGGGCAAGATCCCTTCTGTCGCATCCCGGAGACATTACCTAACCATCTGAATTCCTGGGAACTGCCCAGCTAAGGACTAATGGCACCAACCAGACACAGGCACACACCAAGAATGAGTTTTGCTCAGCACCTGGCCAAGGCCTCAGCTGGTGTAAATGGGCAGCAGTGACACTAAGCTAATTTATAGCAGCCCCAGATTTGGCCCAGAAATATGATTATTTTTCTGCTGAGAGAGGTGCTAGCAGTTTGCAGGAGCTTGTTATTAGGAATGGGCCAAGTGTTTCAGAGGAAATTATGGAGAAATAACAACCACAGAACCTAAATTAGTTGTTTTTAAGTTATAAGAGCATAAAATAATAGTATCTGACACTGCTAACCGCTATTCTTTTTTGCACTCCTTAAAACTTCAGCTGGGCTTTGCCAAACCAATTGTTTCCAAATTCTGTCAAAAATATTGTCCTTGGGCAGAAGGCTTGGATGCTAAATTTCAACTCAGAATGATTTTTATGGCAAGGTGACAGAAACCTTGAAAAGGGGATTTATAATGAATACAACCTTAACTACTGTGACCAGTGCTGCAATTCTCATTAGCTGAGCTTTTTTTTCCCCTTTTTTCTCAGAATTTGGGAGGGTGGGGCTGGCCATAGGAAGTAGTTGACTTGTGTGTACACTTCTGTCATGGCAGGAAAGGAACTCGGCAGCTCCATTTCCCCTTTCATCCCTGGACATCTGTCTGGGTTCGGAGATTCCAAAGCAGTAGGATTTTGGGATGGTTTTCCATGTCCTGGCCATGAGCGTGGGCAGCTGGTGTGACTGTGGCATATGAGCTGAGAGGTCTCAGCACCAGGAGTTAGCTCCTGTCCTCCTCTGCAGTGAGGTTTATTCACTGGGGGATGTTGGAAAGGCTTTGAACCTGAAAACAAGCCTCAGCAAATAAGGAGGCAGAGGGACCAGAGGACGTGCCAGGTTTGTGTCCTGCTCAGCTTTACTGCTAAACTCTGGATTTTGGGCTGTGGGAGGAGCAGGGAGATTCCCTCCGTATGTGTTAAACACCAGGTGTGCAGGGTTGGAAATTGGGAGTGGAGAGCTGGCTGGAGGAATTTTTCTTTATGTATTTGGACTTATGTTTCCCATGACCAGCGAGTGCAAGTCATGAAGGTGGTGCAGGTGCATCCTCCATTTTAAAAGGTGTTTCCTCAAGGCAAAAACCAATCAAACAAACAAAAAAAAACCCTTTAAAACCAGTTTGTGATAAAAACAGAGAATCTTTATGGCTGCACGTAGCCCTGAAACGGGATTGTGACCCTTCCTTGAAGTTTCAATGTAAATATTGCTTTAAGTATCTAATTTATGAGGCTGGGACCTCAGCTATGGTGGTGAAAACTTCGCGGAAACTAAAAGCCCTAAAATAAGAGATGAATTTTGTAGTCCACTGGGTCTCCCCAGGATGGTCTCCTGGGGTTGGAAAATGGCACATGTGGTGAGTCATGCTGTAGTCATCCCAGAGTAGAAAACAAACGTGAGTAAGAGGTCTTAGAGGTCTTTCATCTCCACTTTTCCAAGCCGCAAGTGGTGAAATGTCCACATGGCTTGCTCAGATTGCTTTTGAAAGATGAGACCTTCTGTCCCTGATGGAGGCAGAATAGGATTGAAAATGGCCCTGTTAATGAAGAAACCATTAATAATAATTGACCCTACTAGGAGCTGTTCTTGTGGTGCTTCTCTTGGTGCCTTTGGTGAGGAGGGAAGAGATTTTGCTGAACCTACAGGATCTCTCCTGTCCGACTTTAAAGCCATTGAAATTCATTCAAGATGAGGAGAGAGGCTTCCTCCAAAACGAATATCCCAGTTGGCAGCTCCATTGTGCATGTGCTGCTGCTTTGCAGCAGGTGGCTTGAAATGTTTTATCTGGCTCCTGGCACGATGATTTTTAGGAGCCATCTTTTTTCCTGAATTGTTTTGTTTGGGTTTTTTTAAATAAAATGGCTTTCTTGATTAATTAAATATATATATATATATGAGGATCTTAATTAGTTGTTACCCAGATGGGGAGGAGGTAGACTGTGTTTGAAGACTGTGTGTCATCACCCAGCCCTTGATAGCTGGGTATTTCTGATGGATTTAGGTAAGAGGAGACTGGGGCTGGGCCACCTTTTGGCAGCCCACTGTAGGTTGTGCATACTCTGCTGCCATCTGGCTTGCGAGGAATCCTTCCTCCCTACCTTGGCAGTCCAATGAGGAAGTGTTCCTTGCCTCTGTTCTGTGAGTGCCTGGGATATCACTTCATGCAAGTATTACCCCTCTGCCACAGTGAAGCAACTCCCACAACCTAGTACAGCGCTGATGTGCTCAGTTCAGGGATTGTGATTTTTTTAAAAACATTTTTTTACAATTTTTTTTTAGCTGGGAATAGTCATTTAATACATACTTTTCAGCAATTTTCTGTCCTCACGGTCTGATCAGCCATTTGGGGGTTTATACATTTCCCTGACTCTTCATAAGGACAGCTGAGGAGAAAACACCTGCCAGCACAAACGTGTTGGGTCCACACACTGCGTCTGGACACTTCTTTTGGATCTCCTTTTCCATCTGCCCCATGTTTGTGTAATCCAAAGCAAGGGCTGCACCAAGCCAACGCAGGGCAAGGGGAAGGGAATAAACAGTCGTGTTTGTTTTCCATCCTCTTGCTGTCAGATACAAAGAACAACTTCAAAGCAGTACATAACTAAGTTAGGTGATACACCAACAATAATTAAAACACCCCTGCAGAAGTCATGCCACTGGAACAACAACTGCTTCAGAAAGCAATAACAGTTTTTTGCCAAAGGCATGTGAAACTGCTGTACTCAAAAAAAACAGAATTTGCTCTTGCTTTAATCCATCCCTCTCCAGGACAATTGAGCTTAATTCTGAGACTGCGCTGGTTGCAGTGGGGTTAAATTAAAGCGCAGACTGACCATGGCAGAGTGGCCAGGAGCCATCTCTGAGCAGCGGGATTGCGTGAGGGAGGAGAGAAGGATGTTGGAGGTGATCTCTGGGCAGAGCTCAGCCTCTGTAACTCCCTCGCAGTCTGGTTTTGTCAAATCCTGTGTTGCTCACCTCCTGCATCCAGGGTTCTACCCTATGGGAATCAAACCAGGATCCTACACTACTGGGTTTATTTACAAGGGCCTGGAGTAACCGGACAGGGAGGAACGGATTCAAACTGAAAGAGAGCATGTTTAGATTGGATATTAGGAAGAAACTCTTCCCTGTGAGGGTGGGGAGGCCCTGGCACAGGTTGCCCAGAGAAGCTGTGGCTGCCCCATCCCTGGAAGTGTCCAAGGCTGGGCTGGATGGAGCTCTGAGCAACCTGGGATAGTAGAAGGGTGTCCCTGCCCCATGGCAGGAGGGTTGGAACTGGATGATCTCTAAGGTCCAAACCGTTCTGTGATTCTATGAAATGCAGGAAGAACTTGGGGCCAGCGGAAGGGGGAGGTGACCCCTGCCCAGAGGAGAGTGGTGAGGTGCCCTGATGGCACTGCTGAGTGTCTGTGTTATAAACTGGTGACGTTCAGGTGGAAACTGTAGATAGTTGCCCACCATTGAAGCACTGTACTGGTGATGACTTGCTCAGAGGCAAAGGCATCCCTGTCTGTGCCCAGACTGCTCACTTCAGCATCATACCAACTTGCTTGAGTCTTTATTACAAACAACACCCAGAATCCACTAAAGCCAACAAAAAGACCCTACTCAGCTCTGGTTTGTATTTTTGTACATTTCTCATCACTAGAAGAAATGGTCCTTTTTTAACTATTGAGGGGGTTTTTAATGTTAAATAACACCTACACTGCTGCCTGTGGCCCGTGTAGCTTCCTTTTGTCCTCTGTGATGCTTCAAGTGTCAGTGCTCTCCTCAGTGCTTTCTTCTTTTTTTTTTTTTTATAGCCAGGATTGGAAAGAATAAATGTTGCTGAACAATTATGAAGTTGACTTTGGAAGACTTTGCTTTGAAAGTCAATTTACACTTCTTTATTTAGAGAGTAGTAATTCTAAAGTGGAAGTGAGTTGTTGAAGAGATCTACCTGTAGGAAAATGGAAAAGCAGTTGCTACTTTATATTTATTAAAGTAGCTTAAAGCGTAGATGGTTAAAAACCAAAAACCAAACCAAAAATCCCCAAACCCCTGAATGCAAGTCACTTTGAAGAGAAGTTATTCAGAGCTTGAGTAATAAGCCCTAACAATGAAGTTAAGTTACAGACAAAACCCATGTTTTATCAATCAACTGCTACTTTCAAGTTTGACAGCCTTTGTAAGCAGGAAAATGTCGATTACAGAAGATATTTGAACCTGTGGAAATAACCCATGGAAACACAAAATGTCTGTTCACACATCAAAATGATCCAGACTCGAAGGAAGTTAAAAACCAGAATGCACTAAGGAATTATCTGACGGAAAAATGGAAACTTTGTTATGAATTTTCAAGAAATATTGGCTAATTAATTTCTTTGGTGAGTTTATGAGGTTATTTAGGATAGGAGAAAATGAGGTAACTTCCCTATTTTTCCTGATGTGTAACAGCTATGGAAACACTTTGAAATGAGTGTCCCATCATTATGAATTCATTTGGTTATCCTTTTAATAACAATGATTGTGCTCAGGCATTTTATGTGGATGTTACATCCCATCTCCTTCAGGTGCTGCTTGGTCACTTCACTGAGCACTTGTCAGCTGGGTCTTGTTAAATTCCCATTAAGGAAGGAAGAGCTAAATACCCAGTAAAAAAACTGAGCAGGGGGAAAAAATCTGAAAAACACGTAGGCTCAGACCTGGAAAATTAGTTTTTGCAGAGCAGAAAATGTTCTGTTGAAGCAAACAAAACACTGAAATTAACTGTTTTACATCCACGGCTTCAAAAATTGTCAGAAACCAGGTTCTGCAAAGCAAAATCAAATGTACTGATTCAATGCTCCTTTTCTGCAGCAAGATGTGAACCTTGGTAATGTGTTTTCTTAAATGCAACCAACAGAGCTGGAAAAAACAGACACAAACTTCCAGGCTTAGGAGCTCCTTGGGTCTGAAATGTGCGATTTAATATTCTGAGTTTTGGAAAATGTGTTAAACCCACCTCAGCATTTCCTAGGGCCAAGAAAGACCGTCCGCATGGAGGTCTCATAACTAGTAGCAAGTTTGGTTGGATTTGAGTTCAAATGTTGTGTCATGTTGCTTTTAATTTACGAGTTCAACTGAACAAATTAGGATGATTTTATATCTGCAGAAATGCCCGTGCAGCGTTTTGATGCTGTTTTACTGGTCTGATGAAAATAAGCAATTTCCCATTAAAACTCCAGGTGTATGAATGCTAAATTAGTGCCCAAAATTATATAATCAAATGAACATGTCTCCAGCAGCGAGAAATTCAGCTTGTTGCTTATTAACATATCTGGGAAAATTTTGTCTTTTTTTTCCATGGAAAATTTAACATTAAAGACTAAACATTTTTAGTCTACCCTGGAATTTTTTCAGTGTGGAGCTGAAATGGGAAAGATTTCAGCTAAAATCTTCTTTGTGTTATAGAATTTTTTAAATACTTCTTCTGTGAAAGATTTCATTTAGTTAAGCAATATATTTTGTGTCTAAAATCAGGAATATTCTATAACCTAATTAGGATAGTTTAGTTTATGGGGTTAATTAGCTAGATGGGCTGAGGACCCTCATGTTGTGTGGGGGTCAAGCATCACTGTTCACCCAGATTTGGCATTCCTGCCTCTTTTTTTTTTGTTTGTTTTTGCCTCAAATTTCCCTCATGCCAAGGGAGCAGTATTACAAAACCTTTGGAAACCCCCAACAGCTCAATGCTGCATGAGTAACTGAGCATTAAACAATTAAAATACCACGTTGTTAAAACCAAATACCATTTCTCAATGAAATTAAGACATTCCTGAAATGAAATCCTGACTGCCCAATATATTATTTCTTTCCTGCCGAGCTGGGTGTTGCCTGGGCTGTGCTCAGTGCCCTGCCAGCAGCTGGAGCTGAGGTCCAGAGTGGGTTTGTGTGGGTATTATAAGGGTTGTGACACAGAGACCATTAGTGCTGTGCCCACCCATTCCCTGGGCTGGAGATAGTGACGTTCCGAATGCTCCATATTGAACATACCCGCAGGAGGTGCTTCCCAGAGAGGCTCTTGGAGCTCTTAAGGGAGAGGATCAGCAGCCCAGCCCAGTGCTCTGCATCAGCCTGCCTGGGATGGGGGTCACAGGGCCACCCTCAGCCTCTGGATGACTCAAGAGGTGACTGGGAAATCATCCAGGGAGCCTTGGGTTAGTTGATGCCAGCGAAGCACTGCCACGCTGGTAGCTATTATGTTGTCTCTTAAAGGAAAATATCACTTGGGCTTCTCACCCTCAGTGAGGAAGATGGATCACCCAGTGGGATGAGGAAGACATGGTGCCAATTTGCTCTTCCAGTGGTGCAGCTCCACTAAGCACCATGTCCCTCCCAGTGGGGAGGGAACACCCAGGGCCGAGCACTTGCTGGGCTGCTCAGTCGTGTGAGCAAAGAGCTTTCCTGGGGAGCAAACCCGAGAGCTCAGCAGATGCCCTGATTAGTGGGGTTTACAGAACTAACCCCATCAGGTTATGAAGTATCCCTGGTCCGTCCTCCTGTCCAAGTGGCATTAATTAGCCCTCGCTATCACTGAGTGGGGTGCACTGGAGGCTGTAGCTGCCCAGGGAACAGCCTTTTTATGATCCCAGAGCACCAGCTCGGATAGCTGTCCGAAAGTGAGTTCCAAGCAAGCAGCCTGACATCATTGGATATGATTGCAGACACCTGTTTAGTAAATAGTAAAATTACATCAGATCTTTTCAGCACCGGGTTGTTAAAAGAGAGCTCGGGCACAGATGTAACCTCCAGAATGAATAGGAGAATTCATTAGTCACCAGGGTCTTTAAACTCATCAGGCTGAAACGCTGATTTACCTCACGCCATAGCTGTTAGCAAGTGATTTAGTGACAAGGGATTGACAAGGTACATTTCCCTGGAGGGCACAATAAATAATTTTTTCATCCTGAAGTGTTTTTGCAGAAATGTTTATGTATTTGAGTATTCAAAGTTAATTAATTTCCAGTAGTTTGACAGAAGGCGCTTTTTTAATGACCGACAAGAATCTTGTGTGAGTTCATCTCTTTTTACAGTATTATTTGGTGGACTTTTCCTGCATGATCTAATCTCACAGTGGAAAACCAAATAAAGATGAATTGGTAAGCAGGAATGAGTTCACTAGTCTGCTCAGCTGGTGTTATACATGAAGACAATGCTTTCACATTTTGGAAATAATACTCTTCCTTGGATTAGGAAGCCACAATGCTCATATTGAACAAATCTGTGCCATAGCTGAGTAGACCATCAGTATGATCTTAGCTGACTTTCTGACCTACTGTTTCTATTGAGAGTGGAAAAAAGAAGCCTTGAACTAATCTGGTTGTCTCACATTATTGTTCCATTAATGTTTAAAGTTGTCCATTGCCATCTCTTAGAGTTGTTTGGGTTTTTTCTGCTTGTTTTGGCAGCTGCTTGTTCAAGTATGAGTGAGAATGAGAAGCAACCATTGAACAAGAGGCACATTCCTCCAGACATCTTCCAAATGGCACAAGGTAGGAGGATTTCGGTGCTGCCTTCTGGGTAGTCCAAGCAAAGAGGCCAGCTCATAGAAAAAATAAAAAAAATTCAAGGTTTTAGTGATCAGAACTTAGATTTGCATCAGGCTATACATCATCATACGTGAACATACCTGTGTGGGGTTTTTCCATTACTACTGAACTGATTTTAATGAAATATTTTGCTTTAAGGTGTTTTTCCATGGTTTTTAGAGTTAACAAAACGGAAATTTTCATGCAGAAAGTTTTTGAGCTTTCCTCACTCCAAAATTTCTCCCAGTGGAGCATTTCCAGTAAGCTCTAGCTATTAATGTAGGTTATAGCAAATGGTAGATTGAAGGGTATTTTAAATGGTCACATCAAGTTTTTCAATGCTTAATTAAACAGCCCTTTACTGTGTGCCCATTAAATTCAAATAATGCCACTCCAACCACCGATCTAAGGCTTTTAAATGACAAAGGGCTTGGCTTGCAGCTTGATTTGTGGTTATTAGCAATTTTCCTTACCATTTTCCCTTTCAGAGCTGGTTTAGACTTTAGAATCCAAGTGTTTTGGGTTTGCCTTTTCAATTCCGTTTTTCTACTTGCCCGTGCTCTGCACTAATATGTTAAGTCCTTTACTGAAAAGGACACGAATTTCTCCTGCATTTCTGTTACTTACAGTACTGATTGGAATTCATTATCCTTTCTTCCAGGGTGTAAGTAAGCTATGTTGATCTTTGCTAGGATGTTGGCACAGGAGCTCTTCCCATTCCCAGCAAAGGATTTCAGCAGTTAATTTCTCTGAATTATAATGGCAGGGAACTGGAAAATGGTAGGGGCTCAGGAATGGGTCTCTTGCACAAAACTAGTGTTTTAACTGTGGCAACAGCCTTTCTGAAAATAGTTGCCTTAAAACAACATGTGGATTCCATATTAGAGCAAGTCTCCCAGGGCAGGTCTAACACAGTGCATCCCTTTTGAATGACTTGAACAAAATGCAAGGAAACTGATTTTATTTAACCAATGTGGACTCTGGAGCATCTCATTCTCTCTGGGACTGTTTGTTGAATTGAATCAATAATTTTCCTGTGTTACGTGAATACCCGATTTCTTTATACAGTTTTGTATGCAAGCTCAGTCTGGGGGGTGGTGACTTGTGGTTTCTTCATGGGCAAAGAATTTGTATGTTAATTGTTTTGTGCATGTGCAATAAGTTGCCCACATCCTGAGGTGATCATTCTGCCTGGTCTCTATTTGGGATCTCCACATTTCCCACCTTCACAGTTCCTATCAGGTTCGTGTCGCTGCTGTTTCAGCTCACTCTGCCCAGGTGCCGGAGTGGAGGTGTAGGGCTTGTGCTGGAGGACATGTATTTTAGAGGAGCTTTAGTTCTCCTGCAATAGCTGTGTAGCAGGAATTTCCCTCTGTGAAATTCATAATCAACGACTCATTGCCACGGAAAGTTGCACTTCCAAGGGCCAACCCCTGGATGTACTGAGATACCGAAATCACTTTGCGGTGACTAAGCTCCTTTGAAAACAGGATTTAGACTTTTTAAGCTGTGTAAGTGTTTCTGCAAATCACATGTTGGTTCATGAAGTAACGGCTGCTGGTGCTTTCCTTGGCAGTCACGCTGATGGTCGTGTTCAGAAAGCTTCAGCCGGTTGTTTTCCAATCCCCGCTAATATTTCGGGTCAACAGGCATGTCTGTCAAGCCTGTCCTGTAGCACTTGCAAGCCTGAAATACTTTGTACAATGTTAATGAGGATGGGAGAGGACTTATTCCTGTCCTGGGAACAAGCTTACCATAACAGTTTTCCTGTGTCTGTGTAAGATTTGTTCTGCCGACAGGGCGGAAAGAAAAAGGCCTCTGCAAAAGTAGTCATTTGATTTTGCTGCTTTCTCTGCACACATTCAAGTGAAAGCTCACAGTGATAGAAGAAAGCAAGAAAAGTGCCAAGGTAATTTAGTGATGGCGAGGGAGGCATTCCTCCTTCCATGAGGGGATTCCTCCCCCTGTGATGCCTGTCCAAACCCCTGCTGAAATACAGCCTATCATGTTTTAATCCCCAAAGGTTTCCAGCACCGTGTTATATCTGTAGGCTGGTTTCTTTTTTCCCACCCACAGGAAGGGGGAAAGAAAACACAGGCTCCAGCTCTTACACAGTTTGATTTTTATTTTTTTTTCCCCAAGAGTTTGGAGGTTTTGATAGGATAAACTTCCCACTTGATTGACACCCCCTTATCTGAAGGCCAAGGACTTGAGTGGTGGGAGAGGGAGCTGGGATATGAATGCAAAGCCTGGTACTGCCCAGAGTGGATGCTCCTGCTGAGCTGCCTTCTGTGGATCACTTAATGGCTTGTTTCCCAAGTGGATTAAGCTGAATGCGATAAAGGCGCTATCAGTATCCACCCATGCAGGTATCGATAAGTACCTGTCCCATGATAACTGGAAGATTTGCTTTCCAAGTTAGACAAGCCTCAGAGTGAAGACTCTTAAAAGCCTCCAAGAGGTTTAGCAACATGTAAGTTGGTTTTTAGCAAGATTTGTCATCCTCTAAAGATAAGCGAAGATGACAAATTGAGTGAGTGCAAATATTCTTTACAGTTCTGGACATCTGTTCCAGTCGGGCACTCTCTGCCTTGGTTCTTGCCCAGAGAGATGTTTCTGGTTTATTAATGTCCATAGAATTCATACCAAAACCCCGTGCGCATGGTACTGTGAAGCTGCTTCCTAGTCCTGTGGTGGCCAGCCTAGAATCGGTAACTAATAAAGAATAACCAAAGTGAGCAGTTCACTAACGTTCTACAAGGTGTAATAGGTAACAATATTGGCTGTTCCTCAAAATGGCGCCCATTCCCCTCCTCTGGGCCCTGTGGTTTCTCCAGACTCAAAATGGCGTCCATTTCACAAAATGGCGGCCGTTCCCCGCTCTGTGCCCTGTGGTTTCTCCAGACACAAAATGGCGCCCATTCCACAAAATAGCGGCCATTCCCTGGCTCTGGGCACTGTGGTTTCCCCAGAGTCAAAATGGCGCCCATTCCACAAAATGGCGGCCATTCCCCCTGCTCCAGGACCTGTGGTTTCCCCAGACTCAAAATGGCGCCCCTTTCATAAAATGGCGGCCATTCCCATCTCCGCGCCCTGTGGTTTTCCCCAAGACAAAATGGTGCCCATTCCACAAAATGGCGGCCGTTCCCCTGCTCTGGGCCCTGTGGTTTCCCCAGACACAAACTAGTGTGATATCTGTCAAACTTATAAAATAGGATTTTTAGGATTTTTTTCTTACTTTTTCTAAGGTGGATTACAAAAAAAAAAAAAAAAGAACTATATGTAAATTTTACCTGACATTTTGAATATGAATTCTCTTAACCAAGCTGGGAAAAATCAAGTCTGTTTAAAGCAAGTTGTTTCCTTTTTAATTGCTTGTTCTTTAAACATGCAGTTACACAAAATTTGTGTTTTGAGAAATAATTGATGGCAAAGGCCAGAACTAACCTGTTTAAAAAAAATAAAATTTACTAGTTCTGTTAAATATAGAATTCATGTTCAGATCTATTTTTGCTTTAAAGATGCAAATTTTATTTCTTATTCAGTAGAAAGTTTGAAGAAAGGCCAGATAGGCCTGTAGGTCATACGTGCCAAAGGCAGCTGGTTTTGAGGAATATGTATGCCTTTGAATGAGAAAAGAAAGAAAAAAAAAGTCTAAAGAAACACCAAGCATAGATTATTTAAAATTTCTGGGGCAACGTGGGAATGGAGCACCATAAATACCTGGAACCGCCCATGCTGTCTGCATCCAGCAGGATTGGGCCCATATACTTGACTCCTAGGGCTTTGCATCTGCTCTGCATCTTCAGCGGTCGGTCTGTGACAAAACCTGGTTTAATATAGCAGGGCTCGATTGTGCTTGTTTTTATAAAGCCAAAATTCTGCCATAAACAGGTTTCGATTGTTGCTGGTTACGGCCACAGCCGAGCATTTGCTCAGCAGTTGGCTCATTTCACCCAGCGCTGCTGAGGTTCAGCGCTCGCCTGGGTTATACCAGGTCAGCTTTTCATTTCTTCCTTTTTCTTTCTTTCTCTCTTTTCCCTCTCTCCATTTTTTTTAATCAAAAAAGGTTTTTATTGGTGCTCTGGAAAAATAAACACAACACACCGCTGTGAGTTCTGTAAGTGAACCAATAAAAAATGAAATTCACTGATGGATTCTTTAATAGCAGAGAGTGAGCCCTGGTTCCAAATGGATTTTATATTGTGCCATTGTGTAAACAACATGCAATGTGATAGCCCCGTGCTGAGGGCACTGCCCTGAGGACAGGGAGCCCTTCCAGGCCTCTTGTTCCCTATGCCAGGGGGTTCAGGTGTGTCTTGGGGTTAAATATACAGAGGAATGGGAGCTGCTGAGCCCAGGTGCCCTAAGCCTGCCTGAAGGCTTAGCATTCATGGCCAGTCCCATTTGGTGTTGCCTTTAGTGGTTTGCTGTCCAGTCGCCCTGCTTGTGTCTGCTCGAGGTATTGCTTTCGGAGCCTCAGCAGTTTCTATAAAAGCAGTTTTGAACACTTTCATTTAATGAAACAGTCCCAGAGAAAACATTCAGAGCAAGGTTTTCAGCTCCACTTAGGAACATCTAGGCAGGCAAAGGTGCCAGCTTGGACTCTTGAAAGCAGGGTAGCGTTTTATATTCTCCATCATTTCTTTGAGGCCATTCCCGGAGCCTGGTGAGGATGAGGGCTGGGCTCAGTCTGACTTCAAGGGGACAATCCTTGGGACCAATGCAGAGCGACACCGTCACTTTGTACTGGGCCTTGTCTTTGACCAGAAGGTGCCCACAGGGAGCTGGTGTGCCCACAGCACTCCTGCTTTCCCTGTGTTGGAAAAGGCAGTTCTACCAGGCACCAGGGCATGGAGCACAACAGTAAGTTCCTGAACATGTGTTGTCTGGCTCCAAAACAGAGAGATTTTTGTAGCCTTTAAAAACCAGTGTAAGATCTTGCTCCACAAAGTGCAGTGGCAGCTGCAGAAAGCGCTGGCTGGCTGTTGGCAGGGCTGGTTTATAGGAAAATAACTGGGATAAATGCAGCTGTAAGTCCGTCTGTCAGTCCTGTGGTCCGAGGCTTGGCAGCAGCGCCTTGAAGAGTGCAGTGTTGGGGCTTGTGTCTGTTCCCTCTCTTGGTTTTATTTCCCCTACGTGTTTTGTGCTGAAAGGTGCTGGCAGGGAGCTGGGGAATGCCTGGAGTGATGCTGCCCGTCCTCTCCGGGGCACCTGGGGACCAGGTGTGAAGTGGAGAGCGATGGGCAAAGGGCAACGTGCTGAATGTGGCTGTCAGATGGAGGAAAAGGGCTGTGAGAGAGGAGAGATGCTCATCTGCCAGGGAGCACCCTCTGCCAGGAAGGGGGGGAATGGTGGGGCTCTCTTGATTCTGCAGCATTGATCTGCCCAAAGTTTGGGCTGTTATCTGCACCATGTTTTGCTCAGGCTTGGGCCAGAAAAAAAAAAAATCCATAGAACAGCTGTGGGGCTGTGAAAATTATTTTCATCTGTCTGGCTTTTAAAAATGAATTTGCATCAATCTTTCCGTGGTTCCCTCCCACCCACACCCTCTCCTCTTGTCTAAGCTATTCTTTCTGAGAGGCAAAGCAGGAGGGCTGGTCTAGGGGAACATCCTCATCTCGCTCTTTTTGAGTCACGTGCAGCACCGTGGGGCTGCTGAGTGTCTTTCTAAAAGGATAGTCCCTGTGGCTTTGCGTTATTTGACAGCATTTATTTGTCTTTTTTTTTTTTGACAGCATATTTTTCTTTGTGCCTTTAAACCAGAGCTTTTCTACCAGGCTCCTGTTAAAGCTGATTGTGTGTGCATGTGTATTTACATGTGTGTTGCACATAAATAATCACAACCTGGAGAAGTACTGCTGGCTTCAGGCAAAGTAATGTTTTTGCTCGTGGCATTACTGAAATTCATCTCCCGTGGACTATAATTCCTAAGGAGGGAAAAGAAAAATAGTATCAGGTGTTCTTTTCTTTTTTCCTTGTTAAAAGACTATTTAATCTTTGTTGTAGGGTGAGAAGGTAAAGCACCAGACCTCAAAGTAGGCTGCAATAGGATCTTGGCAAACTTCCCACATTATAAACTCTGTCCATAGGCAACACTTGTTTTGTGCCAAGTTTGCTTAGCTAAAAATGACTGGGCCTGAGTTTCAAAAGTGGATATTTGGCAACAGCTAGCACTGTATTATTTTTGTCCTAGCAAGGAAAAAAATCCGATTGTGAATGACAAGGAAAAAAAGTGTTGGGGCAGTTCCTTCTGGGTAAACTGGTGCGGCTTCATTTCAGTGATAGCGACCTCCCTTATAAAGTGGTTTTATATCCCAAGATGAAACACGTGAGGTGGCAGCCTGGTATTGCTGTCATAAGGCAGTAACAGTAGCACACTCGTATTCTTTATGCCGTGCTCATCACCCTGCTCTCTAGGATCAGTTGAAGTCTGTGGAACTGTGCCAATTTTCCTTGGCTTATCTGTCTTCCTATCTTGTTTCTCAATTAGAGGAAGTAAATGATCCTTTTGTTTTCATCTCTCCTTTCTCTGGGAAATGTTAAAGAAGGGTTCGGGTTGCAGCGGAGCCGCATCCCTGGGGAACCAGGTGGCTGACGGGGGACCTGGCGGCAGTTCAGGGGCTCGGAGCCGGTGGCTGGCTGGGTGTGCACTGGGGTTCTTGGGGGGTTCCTAGATTGGGATTTCTTGCCTGCCCACTTCACTGCAGGGCTCCAGCTTTGCAGGCTTGCCCTAAACCAGAGCACTGGAAGTGGAGGAATCAGGTTCAACTTCCTTGCTCTCCCTGCAATAACACCTGTCTATGATATTTGGCAAGCTCCAGGAATTATGATCTAATTAATTACATGTTATCTCTAGTCTGCCTTCGCAAGTATTTTTAATTATTTATTGAAATAAATAAGAGGAATAAGTAGTAGCTGCTGGCCCTTACCACACATCACCCTGGGGTTATGCCATCTTCCAAAGCATTTGGAATAAGCCACTGTCAGAGAACCTTCCAACAGGCTTCCCCTTAGCGATAGGTGAGTTGGGAGGGTAATTGGGGAGCAGAATAAATTAGCTCCAAGTTTCCATGATGAGATTGCTCCCAGTACCAGCGCTTTGCAGTCTGAAAGGAGCTGATGTGCCCTGTCACTGTGCACACTCACACTGCTGAACAAGGCGCTTGCAGTTGTGGTTTCTCCTTATTCCTAGTAATAAATGATGTTCCCGGTATGCCAGCATATTTTGGTGAATGCCAGGAGCTTTCCCACTGCCTTGAGTGGGAGTTTACTCTCTATATACTGAAAAGGATATGAAGGCCAAGACTTTCCATGCCTGGAGATGTGGGGTACTTTAATTTTAAGGCACCAAAAATCCAGCTCTTTAAAGAGGCACGACCTGGGGGAGGGAAGGCAGTTGTTCAAGTCTTGTTAAAACCTCATCCTGCTGTAGGGTCTCAAGTCTGGCATTCAAAATCATTAGCACTCTTTAAATTTGGCCTAAAAATCCCTATGAAAAGTTACAGCACGTGCTGAGTAACTACTTTTCACAGTGTAATAACTTGGCCCTTTCAAAGGGTAGGTTTTAGAAGCACATATTACCGACTAAAGGCTTGCCAAATTTCTTTTTTCCTTTCCAAACTCCAAGTAATGATTCATGGAGACTCATCGATTTTGTTTCTAATAAGGTGCTGCTCTCCCGTTCCTGAGACTGAGGGGAAACAGAACAACATTTTGAAGAAATATGTTTTGTCTAGGAGTCGAGGCATCCAAAGCAACACAGAAAAAAGCATTCTGAGATTAAAAAAACCCACATGGTGTTACGTTAAAAATTGAATTTTAATGTGAATTTAGCATTTGCAGAAGTTTAAGGCTGATTGCACCGAGGTCTAATGTGCTCTACAAGAAAGTGAGTGAGCTAGTTATTTGCTAACACACGTGTACCTTGTGTGTGTGCACATCACACTCATGGGACGCCGATGGTGGGCTGGATGAGAGTCTGTGAATCCCTACCCAGTGAGTACATTTGTGTTTAGTCATTAGTAAAAACTTATTAATTAATAAAATCACTGTGGCTTCTGACGGACCCGAGGACATGCCCACCCTGAATGAGGATGGCAGCACTGGCCCATGGGGCCAGTTCCCAGCAGCAACCCACCTTCTGGGATGTTTCTTGGAGGAATCAAGTGTTGGAGCATTACATCTGTATGGCTCACATCTATCAGCTCACCCAGGCTGGGCTTTGTGCTCAAAAAGAGAGTCCAGGCACATGGGGGGCCCAAAACTCAGGGTGAGGAAAAGTTCAAGAATTCCTTTAGCTCCTGTGTGAACCAGCCATGGCTGCGGCAAAGAGAGACTCGTCTCTCTCTCTCCCAGTGCTTTCTCTGATCGCTCTGAAGGCGATTCCTTGAGACAACAGTTCAGCTCATCATTTCCTCCTCATTCCTTGCAAGGTTCTGGTGCCAAAACCTGACCCAAACCCATGCAGCTCACTTCTCTGCTCTCCACAGTCTGCAAAAGGCCAGGTTTACCTCTCTAGCCATCTTTTGTTAATTCTGTGACCAGCCAGGCAGTTTACTTCAGGGTATGATCAGATTCCAAGCCACAGTGTGAAAATGTCAAAGGTCCCTGGAAAATATGTAATTACATTTCGGATTTGGAGGAAACAATTAATGAAATGGAATTTCTTGGCCCTTCACTCTGTCGGATGATATGTAGTAGCTTGCCTGTGAGCAGAAGTCTGAGTACACTTATGGCACAGAAGAGTTTTTATCATTTTAAAACTTAATTATATAGGCTGTAATTAAGCCATATACAAAATGTCTGGTTCTTTGAAGTATATTAATTTTGGGGAAGTTCTCAAGCACCCAGTAGCTGCAGAACAATCATGAAAGAAGACAAGGCTTGAATAATGATGACAGTTGCAAGCCACAAATAATAGGAACAACCTTTCCAAAACAAAGGGTTTCACATTTTCCAAAAGTATGAGCATTATTATTTGTGTGTATTTGCAATTTGTACATGCCTTGGAGGGACTAACCTCAACTATAGTGCTCGAAATAATTGTGGGATGACATAAATGGGCACTTCTCTATTGAGGCAATCACTTTTCTTGCAGCATGCCAGTTTTTGTTTGCTTTTTAAACAAAAAAAAATCCTCTCTGTTGGAGTTTACAATAATCAGGACATGATATGGAGCATAAATTAATTTTTATATTCTTTTTAAAGGGAGGTTGGGCTTCAGTAGATGTTTCATGCATGTTTGTCTGTAATCCTTACGATGGTTGAGGGATTCAGGAGGGGCTGCCTTGGTGCTGTTTTTCCATACAATACCTAGAAAGGGTGGTGTTCCTGTAAGTGAAAGAAATATCTCTAATGAATTTAGCGTTGGAAACAAAAATACCTTCTCAGTTGTTTCAGCCTTTACTGTGTGGTCTGTATTTTAATAATGAGTTCCCCCAAACCACTTTCATGTTTAGGTCTATATGCAGTTGGAGATGAAGGATTTTATTTCTTCATTTAAAGGGCTGCTGTGAGCTTTAAACTAAACACAACTGTCCCTGGAAATTTTAACTATTTCATGTTCTCTTGGCTTGTTGCTGTGGTGCATCTGGTGGGTCACCACGCCTGGCCCAGAGCCAGGATTTCAGTATCTCAGTTATTTTATCACCTGCTGCCCTCAGGTCCCAGCACCCATACCAGCACATTTTCCTTTTTCTTGTTCACACCAGAGCTTTGCAGTCCCACAAATCTGCTCACAGAAGAAATGACTTGTGTTTCTCCTGTACTGCTTCGGGCAAAATCCTCGAGCTTGGCTTAACAGAGATGGTTTGCAGACCCTTGAATGACTCCCCCTGTGTGAAGAGGCTTTTCAAATATGCCCAGGATCCTTCCAAGGATTCTGTTTCCTGTTGCTGATCCTCTCTTTACCTACTTCTCTCCAGAAAAGTTGGCTCAAAATAGCTTGTTTTCATTTGACTTCCTCGGAAACTACAGGAAGAGTTTGATTTAGCTGTGGGCTTTATAAATAGTTCCCACTGTAAAATCAAAATCAGGGTTTTTAGTCAAATGGGAGTCTCCTTAAAACCAAGCCGAGGTATGGAGTTGAAGAATCATTCTTCTTCCCTTCTGTCTGTGGGAACCATCGCTGTTCTGCTCGCTCACAGCAATGGGGAAGTTAATGGACTGGCTTTCTCAGCCACATTTCTTAAAGGCAAGTTATAGCCTGGGAAATTGGCTGTCAAGCCAATAAAATCATGTGGTTGCATTTCACCTTTTTGCATTTACCAGGCTCAGAAACAGAGATAAACCTGGGGAAATGGAAAACTCTGTATTTCAGAAACAACTACTTATGTCTCTTTATTTTAGTTTCTTCCTTTCCTTTCTACAGGAATTTTCTGAGGCCTGCCTTGACATAGGAAAGTGAAAATACTACTCAAAACTTTGACTTTAAACTAGAAGGGTGACGTCTTGGGAATGCTTATGATATTTCAGGTCATTGCCTTAATTAGCACGCCTCCAAAGAGGAGGAGTATTCCCAAAGCAGGAACTTAAATGGTCTCTTCATCCAAAGGTGCCCATTAGACATAACTTCCATGGATTTCAAAGTCCATATATGTTTATTAATGCAGGCAAGTCTGCAGAACCACACTGGAGGGTTATTGTACACTGAGTCACATCAGGGCAGCTGTGTGCATGTGATCCGAGTAGGAATGCACTTTGTTTCCAATTACAGACAATGGGCAATTAATGCCCTGAAATGGAACGAAAAGGAGGGACTATTTGCAAAACCTCTGCTTTTTTCCTCTCCCTATAACCCATAAATCACTTTTTTAAAAATTGAGGAACAATTCAAAAATTGCCCAGGAGCTGGAGGAAATCAATAATAATTGGGCTGTGTGCATTGCAACAACCCTCTTGTTTTCATGGCAGCAAGCAGGAATTCTCCAAGCCGGGTCCATGTCCACCAGCGACGTCCTGCAGGGAGTCGCTTGGGCTGCAGCAGCTAATCCAGTCTTTGAGAGGAGTGTATAAAAATCCAAACCCTTTTAGTTCCCTTCCTAATTGGATTTATGTAATTTTAGTTTCAGGTGGGGGAGGTTTTGAAAGGGGACAAATAGAAGGCAAGCACCCTCTTTTTATTTTTTTTTATATTTTTAATTGCCTCCAGCATGTTGTTACTTCCAGAGGTAAAACCCAAGCTTAAAGTCTCGCTGTGCCAGGAATGTTGAAACGCGCAGTGGTGCTGTGGCAGCCTGGACTGTCTATGGACATAAGGCAGACAAGGCTCTCAGGTACAGGTAATCTTCTTTGTTAGTTCAGCTCATACAGCTGGAACAGTTTTGGGCACACAGACCTGCACAGAAAAGGCTTGTGTGCCTGAAAATGTGATTATTTTTTCCAGCCGTTGTAACTCGTCTAATTAGGGTTTGTGGGGAGAGTCAGCTCCTTGCTCTGGCAAACAGAAAGCAGAAGTAAATAATGCATTTTAAAACATCAGGAAGTGTCTAGCTGGGCAGTCCATATTCCTGGCCTACAGGATTTCGTCGGTGTTGGAGCACGAGACTTGTAGCTGCCCATTTGATGTGGCACACAGTCCAGAAAACACCTCCGTGACCTGGCTTCAGGAGGTGGGAATTTATCAGCAAGGAATATTGGCAAGGAATCCTGGGCCACTGGCTGTTTGCTCTCATCACTAAATACCCTCCTCTTCATCTGAGTGGGTCTGGTCTCACATCTGCCTCCCACTCACCCCTTTGACAAGGAATAGTATAATGACATTCAGCTTAGGAATTGAGCCCATGAAAACTCGTCATGGAATGTATGTTGTCTTTTTTTCAATGAAGGAAGTAGATGATGGCTTTTAACCTGCTTTCTTAATTTTTTGTTATGTTCTGTGTCATTTTTCTTGGGTGGCATAACCTTTGCAAACACCTGATCTGAACTTAGAGCATCAAAAATAGCATCGGTGCTTAGGAAGAAGGAACTATTTCTAATGTTCCTTTTAATTTACAGCAGATTTATCCAGGGATTTTTGTGAAGGCTTGAAGGTCAGGTTGCTAACTCTACCAAGGAGAAGGCTTGGAAGTGAGTTTTCCGTGAGATGGCAGCTTGTGTGCAGGACAAAGGAATTGTATTGGATCCATCCCTGGTGATCCCAGAGCTGAAAGGGAACAAGCAGAGTGTGCAAGTTCACAGCAACTGTCCCAGCAGGTTGAGTTTTTTCGTAGCGTGTTGTGGTTGGAAAATGCTGACGTGACAAATCTGAAATATCTTACAAGAAAAGAGTCCGTTTCAGTCAGTTTTTCATCTGAAGAAAAAGCAAGGTAGCAAAGCTCAGAATTGTCAAACCCCAGATATTTTTGGCATTTTTCAGATAAGCGTTATGGCTTCCCCACGTAAAACAGGAGCTGTCAGGGCCACAACCTGTTCTTTGTGGTCTCTTTTTTCTCCGTGTCTAGATCAGCAGGAAAGGAGTGTTCTTGTTCCACTGATAACCTGGTCAATCAACAGCTCTTGGCTGTAAAGGTGAAGTAAGAGGGTTGGAGGGGGAGAGTGTCTTTGAGAGCGTCTTTGGGTTTTGTTTGTTGGCTTTTTTAATGCCAAATTTAGTTAGGACAGACACTTAGGGGTTGGCTTAAGGGAAAATGATCTGTTAAAGTATCTCAGGAACATTGGTTCACTGCAACCAGTTACACGGGTTTAATAGCTAGAAATTGTGTTAGTATTACATTTTTTTATTTACATAATAAAGCCATATGTTAGTGGGAGAGCATCATGAGGAGATAATTCAGTGCAGGGAACTGTTACTTTGTTTTGGAATTAGATTAAGCCATAAATAAATACTACTTTGTCTTGAAGTTAGAAAATCGTTCCCATCCAAACAGCCTCCGAAGACATTTTCCACCTGTTAAAGGACATGTAGTATTGGGAGTCTTTCATAACAGTGGAAACTGGCTCAAACTTTCAGCGGGTTTGTAAAAAATAAACCAGCGTTGATTTATGAGTTGAACTACGACAGGGAACATGTAAGCAAATAAAAACAATGAACTGAGAAAAAAGCAAATATACTGTTGATTTGGCACCGCATGAATCATGCAGGCAAATCTGAGAGGAATAGGAGGAATGAGCTTCAGAGTGATGGATTGGGAAAGGGGATCTGATCCCTGGGTAATGAAATGTGAGGGGGTCTTGCCTTATGCTGTTGACCCAGAGGTAGCCTGGAGGAAAGTGATTCCTTCTGACTATACAGTGTTAGTTAAAACAATCCCCTGGGCTCAAATATCAGCTATTAAAATAAATTCAGGAGACAGAGGAAGCAATGTTTATAAGTTGGAAGTTTGAGCTGCTTTTTAAACAATTGTGGATCTGCAGATTCTGAGCTGGAAATGTGATACGGCGGGAAGAGGGCAAGAGGAAATGACAGGAGGGTAAACTGGGGGTGAGGTGGTACAGAGCGTGGAATTGGGAGGGAAAGCTGTCTTTTTGGGAGTGGAGGGAAGAGGAATTCTTGCAGGGCCAAGCAGAGAAACCCCCTACACATATTATTGCTTCACCTCCTCCATTGAAAGTGCCATGGCTGTACATGGAGATGCCGCAGGAACCCAGACATCCCAAAGATAACAAGGGTTTACAGTACATCTGGCTGCGTTTGGGTTTTCAACCATAATTGTAAGAGTTGGTCACTGTTTTCCAACAGAACATTTTTCCTCCAGAAATGATTTTGATTGAAACTGAGGTCTTCCATGGAAAAATGGATGTAGCTTAGTTCTGGGGAGAAAAAAAAAAAAAGAACTATTTATTTAATCAGTAATAAAAACAAGGATGTTAATCATCATAATAGAACCCTTTCAATTTAATTGCAGCAGCGATACCACCACCAAAAGAAATTTATAACAACAAAAGAAATCTTTTAGCTGACCACTGACCAATTTTGGGTTTGGAACAAGAGTATTTTTTATAATAGTGACATTTCCCTTAAGTAATCTCTTGAGTTTCTGCATTATCCTAGAGCATTATTGGAAAACTGAAACTCTTAATTAGGGCAGCAGCATGACCCAAGCATTATGGAAGTGGCTTTGCCTCTGCTGTCTAGCATTGCTCTCTCTGATCCTCAAATGAGTCGCTTTTCCTGCTGTTCTTCTGGCCTGGAAGTTGATTAAAACAGAGGATCTCTGTCCTGCTGAGTGAACACTGTTATGCAGAATTGATCTTGTTTTGCTTTCTAAGGGCTGTGGGTATTTATAAGCCTGTATTACATAAGTTATAAAAATGTAACTAGGGAATGTTGTTGGTGGGTCTCCAGCAGGTGGATTTGGTTGTTATTCATAATAATACAGTGAACCTCAGTGTTGTCACAGCTTTCTTTTTCTTCTCTTCTTGGTGCCAGAGGTGTCCTGTGGCTTTTCCAAATGACCTTGCACCATTTAAGTCCTTGCTCGTGTCTGATGATGACACACAAGCAAATCCCCATCTGTTCCCATGCACATCCCTACTGTATCTTTTCTTGGATTTAATATTTCCACAGAGCTGCTCCCGTGGGGGAGTCTCATGCTGAGACTGTTCCTCTGCAATTTATGAGCAGGATCGGTGCCTGGAATTTCCCGAAGTGCCGGGTGAAAGACAGGCTCAGAGACCCTTGTATACAACGGGGAAAAAACCCGTGCAAGGCAATGAAACCTGAGCTCAGGCTTTCCGAGACAACTTGACAAGTCAATTGCCCTGTTAGGAGCTGACAACAGTGACCCTGATAGTAGAAATGATCCGTTTCCTCTGGTCTAATTTATCACCAGCAGGATCCTGAGTAGCTGCTCGGTAGCACAATTTTTAGATGCTGGTACAGCGTCAGTCCCAAACGGGACATTTTGTGAGGGGAGAGTTTACTTACAGCCCTAAAAAAAAAAAAAAATCAACCCAACCAAACCAAAACCAACCCCCAGAAAAAACTGCCTCAGGAATGTTCAACGTGTTTATTGTTAAGAGCCGAATCTGATATATGTGAAACGTCACATTTTAAAATTCCTTACCCAATATTGGATGCTGGTCCGTGTTGCTGCTCTCACTTCTTAGGCATTTCAAACAACGTTCCCAAAGAATTTTCATTCTAGAGATAGAAGGAGCAGTATTCTCAGTCATTGAGAATTAAAGGTGAATAACAAAAATCCTGACAGCTTATGTCTGGGGAAGAATTTGAATACACAGTCTACTTTTTTCATTTCAAAAACGCTGATGGGAAAGATACTTTCTTTTGGGGGCCCATTCATGAAGCTCAGAAATTTAGTGGCAGTATTTTCACCAGTGTCACCCAAAAGTGTTTTGCAGTGATACTTTGTTCTCAGGATCCCAGGGACAACTATTGGGAGAGAATAAAAAAAATGGGGGGGGGGGGGTTAGCAAAATTATAAAAATGTATTTGAAACATTTTCCTTTTATAACATTTTTCTTCAAATCAACAATTTGATAAATCACAGATACCAATGAAAAATTTTAACTCTGAACTTTGCTTTTGCCTGGTGCATCTTCTTTTGCCTCTTATCCTGAGCTCAAGCTTTGGGTACCACTTTCTTCGTGTCACTAATCCAGAACATATTTCACGGGTGACAAACTGAGCCCCAAGGGCGTCAGGAGGGCAGAGGTGATTTAGAAGTCTGCTTTATGCTCCTAAATTGGGAGCCTGTGCTCCCCATACAGTCAGAGAGTGCAGCACTCCTGGAAGTGCTCTGAATCCTCCCAGCCTGGCTGTAATGGAAGCCTGAGCTCTTAATAGAGCCATTGAAATTAGATGTTTTGAGTTAGGTGGGTGAATGCCCCCCCCGGTGCAGTGAGTCCAGATTTATACAGGAAGTCCGTGGCAGAGGCAAGAATTGAACCCAGCTTTTCTGTGACTATCTTTTTATTCCCAAGCTTCCAGTTAAACTGTAATCCATCTTGAACCACTTACTGGAAATAGTTCCCTAAAAATAAATTGAAAGTCTAAGTGATCAGGAAGTTTACCTAAACTTCAGAGGCAGGTTAATATGAGAGTACTTTGGGCTGACTCCTTGGACTGGCTCTTCTTGGGGAGGACAGAGCCTTATGGGTGCTCTCCGCTCCTTTGTGGGATTGCCTTGTTACTCTGCTCCTGGGGATCGGTCCTTCCTGCCACAGACATCCTTCCAAATCTTACCCATTTGGTCTCATGAAAAAACAGGCAGTGGTGAGGTTTGGGCAAATGATTAAAAACTGAAAATAGAGGGTCTCAGATGGGAGAGGGGCCACTTTGCATAAAGAACCGAAAAGCACCTTATCCAAAACACATTGACAGCTTGGATTGAGTTATCCGGGAGCTGGAGGAAGGGACATTCACAGCTCACTGTGGCAGCTGAAGGGAGAAATCTCCCTACAGCCAGCAGGAGGGTGATGTTTGTGGCCCTCATGACCAGGAGGGAGGTTTGCAGCCTGTCCTGGTGTTCCTCTGGTGGGGCTCAGTGGGGGCCAGTGGTGTTATCCATAAGTGGCTTTGGAGTAGGTTTGCTTGGAGAAATTACCCTGTATCAAAGGTCTAACAAACTGGAGAAGTGATTTGGCCTCTTGTACTTGAGCTGAACTACTTGTGAGCCCAATATGTGTGCTACTAACAGGGATGAGACTGGTAAATAAGGTGACAGGACAAAAGTTAGCTGATGTGATTAAACTGCTGTAATTTTTACAATTTGGGTTGTTTTTTTTTAAACAGAAACCTCAGCTTGGCATAGTCTTGGAGCAGGTGCAGGGAGGAGGGTATGAGCAGCAGAACAATCTGCTCTGATGTGGAAGGGGGTGGGGGTGCAAACATGCTACTTAGGTGACAATATGATAGCATACATTTAATTTTGATATTGCACATGTATATAGATTATTCTATTAAGATTACTGGATATGTGAAAGAGTTTAAATTCCAGTAGGGATGCTAATTTCATTGTGGTTTCTGTCCAGAATCACACATTTCAGCTGCACAAGGGGGGGGGAATGGTCACTTGTGCTTCATCCAGAAGCAGAGCTGTTCTTTTTAAAATGAAAACCCTTAAGCAAGCTCCATCCAGTCGGAGTCAGACATTGCCTAAAACTGGCTGGAAAACAACCAAAGGGGTTTTTTCACCCTAATGTATGTAAAATCTCCCTGGGAATGTTTACATTAGACAAGCGCCTGCCAGCTCTACGAGGACAGCTGAATTCCCTTTGGGGACACTGTACACCAGGGAACCTATAGGCTGAGACAAGCTCTCACCAAAGTAAGATGCAGAGCCTGTTTCTTATGTACAGGGAGCCAAGTGGCCTTGTTTTCAGGGATGCTCCATATTGGCGTCCAGGAGAAATCTCAGGGCATGAAGGCGGGTGTTTTGCAGTTTAAACAACACGACAAAACACGAGCCCTGCTGAAGGTGGTGTGAAAGCTGCCTGAGCTGGAAACCTCTGAACTGGCCAAAAAAATGCCATTCTCTGTGTTTCCTCCGTGGGGAGATTTTTATTTCCAACTCTTCTCCAGGAAGCATGTTGGAGAGTCTTGGTTGAGCTCCCCAAAGGCAACAGTCCACTTAGAGAGTATCCCCTTCTACCAGCAAGGAATGGCACAGGTCAGGACTGCAGGAAAACTCTGTGTGTGAGAGAGAAGGATGGAGATGTGGGGTCAGTGGAAGAACAAAGATAAAAAAGGAATGAGGGCAGTGATGTTTAACAAAGGGAATGGCAGTAGCTCTCCAGAGGCAACATCCTTTTCCTAATCTTAGACTTCCTTGGAGGATACAGATGAATGCATGTCTGTACCTGCAGGTATTTTGCTCATATAAAAACGAAAAAGCACCTCCAGCACTCACCAACCCCTGTGCTGAGGGCAGCCCTCTTGCAGGGTTTAAACCTGCCCGTGATAAATGTGCTGTTATTCTGGCTGCAGACTTTTATTTCTGGGGATATCAATTGGATTCTTATTATGAGAGCAGAAAATTGGAGTTACATCTGGTGACTGACGCATGTGACAGTATCACTGCGAGGAATTCCAGTTTTTCCTGAAGCTTTTCAATTAACTGGGGGCACTTTTTCCTCAGGTGCTGCGCGCCCGGGTTTTCAGCGTGCGCCTGCCTCCAAGCTGTAAATCAGCCAGGGGGTTATTGTGCTTTCCTAGGAGCTCTTGTGCCAGTAAAATGAAACAGCAAATAATAAACCCCAAGGAGATTTATACAGCCCGAGTTGATGAAACAATTACTTTCTCATTCCTAGGCTCGCTCAGAAAGGTGGGTTAAAAATAACTGAAAATTTACTAGAGCCTAAAACCGAATCTGAAAAGTACAACCTCAGCAACTTATTGGGCTCGGCCTAGCGAGCGCCAGATTTACTGTTTGCAATTTCTTCAACTTGTTCGGTCATTTTTATTGTTTTTATTTTTTTTCAACTGCCCCCTCCCCAGGCTGATGACAAGCCTTGGCAAAAACATCTGTGCAAATAAAGCAGGGGAAAGAGTGGAAGGACCCGGCCAAGAGCTCCCTGGGTCTGCTGTGGCAAAAATGTTGGATAAAAGCATCCTTTGCCCAACAACCTCGAGCCTCTGGGGTCACATCTCACGTGCCAGGGCATCCCCAAAACCCTTATGATCAGTGTGTGTAAGACCAGGGCAGGACAGAGAGAGACCTGGGGGTGATGGGAGGACTTGAATGCATTGCTCCAAAGGACACACACTGTTTTTATCCCAACCTGATACATCAGTTGACAAGTGCTCTGCTGACAGCACTGGGATTAAGGTGACAGCACTTTCCATTCAGGACACGTGGGGAGGTCCCACGTTCACCTGGAGCATGTTGGGGTAAGAAAGCAACATGTCACTGTCCATTCCCCTCTCTCCCTGCTGGTGATGGCAAAGCCCTGGAATACTGCACTGCCCCTGCCTTTTGCTCTGCTGGTGCAGCAGCCTCTCCCCTTGATACCTCCATGTCCTGGTTGTCCTTGTCCTCTGCCTGAGCTTCCCGAGTGCCCCAGAATGAGTCTGTCCTCTTTGTGAGTCATTCCTGACTCACTGTCACACCGTGCCTGGGGACAAACAAAGGTGGTTGTCTCTGGTGACACCCAGGGGCAATGCAGACCCTTTGGAAACCTCCTTACTGTCTGCTTCCTATGGAGACCTTCTGAGGAAATGGTGATGTGCTCCCAAGCCCTGCCTCAGGTAACAACTTGGGGGTTTGCAGCCTTTAAACAGTGTTTTTTTCTTACTCTTCCTTTTCTTGTGGAATATGGGCAGTTGAATAATGTGTTCCAGATTGGTGCAGCAAATCCCACCCCTTCAGCTCTGAGTCCCACCATGTCCCACCTGGTACCTCTGATCCCAGCAGGACCATGATGGCCAGCCAGGAGACTGGCACCTCCCTACCAAGGGATACTGGTGAACAAAGCTTTCCATTTCCCTGTAGAGTTCATTCCAAAGGCAGGGTGAAATGAAGAGATTTGCTTGGTTTCCAGCCACAGTGATATTTTTGTCATAAATCAGGAAGAACACAAGAACATAAAAGTGGGCTGTTAGATGGGGGTAGGAGACTTTGGTCCTTTCAATGAAAAGTACTTCTTTCCCTCAGAAAACCAAAATCCCTTCAAATATGTTCTGGTTTTTGAAAATACTCTTTTTTTTTTAACAGAGAAGAGCATCAACAAGTTACTTTCAGCTGGCCCCGTGATGTCGCTGGTGTCACGCTCCTCTCTCCAAAGAGGTCTGACCCTTCCCATCTGGAGGGCGTTCCCCAGCCATCATCAGGCCTCATCTGTCAGTGCCACAAATCTTCAAATTAAAAACGTTGCCCAGAATAATGATACGCATTTTAATGGGCCAGTTTCCCCTCTGAAGGTTGGCATATGATTCTTATTTTCTGCATTATATAAAAGCTAAGGGTGGGATTTTCAAAACCACTCGGTGCTGGCCTAATTCTGCTCCCGCTGAAGTCAATGGGACTTCCTTACCCCCAGACTGCAATCGGAGCAGTTAAGCCAGCCCCGAGTGCTTGTGGAAACCACATCCTAACTATGCTCCCAGACCTCACCCAGATTTCTGCTTTCATGGCATGAAATTTGTTTTCATCATATTAGATGTGCTGGAATGCTGATGTCTGAGGGAAGCTCCTAGGGATTGAGCTCAGTATTAACTCTGGCCGGGCTTGGCTTTGTGGGTTCCAGCTCGAGCGTTCCTGTAAGAGCGGCGGCTCATCCACACATCACGTCAGCAGTGTCGGGACAAGTCAGAGCTGGGCCAGGCCCTGACTTGTCGTGGGTGCTCAGGGTTTGGGGAAGGCACAGGAAGCACCGTGTCCTCCAGGCAGGCACCTTCTGCCTGGACCAGCCTCCTCCACCAGCCATCCCAGTGCCTGAGTCCTTGCTGCTGGAGGAGGCGAGTCTGCTGGGAGTGGTTTGGGGGGCACTGTGCTAAAACATGATTCCATTCTTGTGGAAGTCAGCGTCCCAAATCAGCTTCCTTGGGTGAAGGATCGTGGCTGTGGGTCCCTGGCGTTCTGTCAGCTCGGGGCAGAACCAGCCTTCTGAGAACAGTGCTGGGGAACAGCCCGTGCAGGGACTCTTCAGATAATTGGACTTTCCACACAATACCATTTGGGTAGAAGAGATGTGCTTGTTCTTTATACAGAAGTGCCAGATTGCTATTCTCTGGGAGCTCGGTCCATTTTTTTTCTTTCTGTTTTGGTACTTTTTGGAGTGTTCTTTCCATTTTTCTTTTTCTGTTTTGTTTTGGATTGTATTGTTTACTCAGTGTATCATTTGCAGCTGCTGTAAAAGTTGTGTTTTTATACTCATATTCTTGATAAAAAGTTGACCTCTATTCTTTTATTAAGAAAAAAAAGTCCACACAAGAAAACATCAAAACCATTCCCTAATTTTACCTCTTCATGTCACTTGTAGCACACTGCTCATTAGGCCTGCTGGCAAAATCCTGTGTTTTGTGCTTGAGTTGATTTGGAAGTGACCATGGAGAGGAAAAGGTGGCTGTGCCAGGTGGTTTGCTCATGCTTAGCAGCAGATGGGATGTGGTGGATCCCATCCCAGTGACCTCTGCCAGCTCAGGATTTTGTCAGGAACCTGGTGGATTGTAAAATGACCCCACCAATGAAAACTCAGCATAGGGAAGAGCTCCCACCCCAGCCTCCATATCCCAGAGATGAAACCAACTGGAAAGAGCTGCAATCTCTTTCCCTGTGGCCAAGAAAGTAATTTTGTGTTCCCTGCCCAAGCTGGGCTCAGCTTGGCCCACGGATGGTTGCTGCTGTCGATCCAAATCTCCCAGAAGGCTGGTGCATTTTCTTGCTAATAAATGTCCCACAAATGTTTTGAATTTCTGCACTCATTAGGGCTTAGGGAGGCTATTTGTCAGGACCAAAGACGTCTTCTACAATAAACCAGCAGCTGTCTGAGAAGGGTGAGGAGACATTTGTTGCCGTGAGCTGAGTCTGCTGTCAGCAACCAGGCCCCTGACCAGCTCCAGTAAATGTTTTATTGATTTAATATTAAATTAACTGCCTGGGCATAAGGAGTGCATTATTTTTAATGGCATTCTGATATTAGGGGCTGCAGTTTGCTAGAATGCACCTGTAAAATTAGTATCCCCCAGTTTTCTGCAGGAGCCATAAAATGTAATGCTCGTTGTGAGCAGAGCTCCGGAGCTCGACATGGGTAGAGTTACACGGCGTCCACTCCCAGCCTCATGGCTGCTCCCATTCCTGCTGCCAGAGGAGCAGGGGGGCAGTCAGCTCCAAAGACTCCTTCCAAGTTCTCCTCTTCTTTGCTCTGAAATGGGATGAATGCATGCCTGGGTCCCAATCCCTGTCTGACAGGGCACAGTAACTCATGGGAACAGCAGGGCACCTTCTGTAGAGAGGTAGTGCTGGAGCAAAGGAATTTTCCCAATTTTCTTTTTTTTTTTCAGTAAGAGAAATATAGGGGGGAAAAAAAAATCACAGTGACAAAGTAGCACTTGTTCAGGCCCAAATGTGCCACCTTGGAATTTACCTTTGTTTAGTGAAAGGAAAGGCATTTGAAAACAAATAGAATTTGGAATTTAAATAAACAAGCACATCCCTTAGCGTAAGAATGAAAATATTCGCTAATTTCAGAATTGTGTCCCTCTTTTTTTTTAAACTGGTCTGTGAAATTACCAGGGGGAAAATTTCAGCCCAAGTAAAAAATAGTTCATATAAAGACCAAAGTTTAAGTAAAGCCTGCCTGTAGTTCATATTATCCTTTACCTCTGGAAACTGGGCCACAAAGAAAGCAAATACCCCGGGAGGAGCACACACTGCTCTCCTCCCTCTGGGGAGGACATGCTGGCTCCTCCCAGCGGGGAATGCTCTGGATATCTGGGAAGGATCCCTCCAGCAGTGCCTTTAGCTGAAGGCAACACACCATGGGTGTGTTGGATTTTGTTACGCCAATAACCTGCACCTTTCTGCTTTGCAGTTGCCATCAGGTTTGCTAAAAATTGCAGTGACTGCCCTTTTGCTGTAGAGACCTTTCCCTTGTCCTTAAAACCTGTGCCCAGTAAGTGCTGCCTTTGGTTTTATTAAGGTTGTAAAAATGCCACGTTTGAGCTGTTTATATTTCTTAACTCCCTCAGAAATGGTTAATTACAGAGTCAGAATCTTCTTAAATGGCGTTAGGACAGGGATTCCGAGAAATCCCGAGACTTCCGAGAAGTTCCTTTCTCGTTGATTTTAACAGTGAGGAATCACAGGGCTGAAACAATAAAGATAGGCACCAAACCATGATCTTAGTACATCTAAGGAGTCAGTTGTAAAAATAAAAACCTTAAATTAGAAGCTCAAAATGTCAGGGGAGATGAGGTAGGATACCAAATTTTGTGTATTTTGCTATTAAAGTTACTTTAGAAACTGGGAAGCTGAGGGGCTCCACACGTGCTTGAGTGACCAAATTAATGTCAAGCAGCAGCCCCGGGCTGGACAGTGATCTGAGTGGACTGGGATCAAAATGGGCACCCAGGATCTGCTACAATGCATTTTTCAACTGCTTTCAACAAGGTCCCTCTCCTTGGACATCTTTTTGTAAAGCCACAGTTGCTTTCTTGGATGTCTCACAGAGTGAAATCCATGTTTCTGTACTTGTTAGGCAAATGTTGACAAGGAATGTTTATTTTTTGTTGTGACTTTCAAGATAATATCTGTCTCCTTCAGAAAAATCTGCAAATTTCATTGAGCTTACTTTTCCCATAGAGATTTTCAGACCAAAATTTGTATATGTATTTTCTGGAGAAGAAGAGGGAAGACAGGAGAGAAAATGGAAATGTAACTTAGAAGAGATCAGTCATTGTCTGCAGATATTGTTGGTTCAACAGGTCTGATTTCTGTAGGACCAAATAATGAATTTCTCCGAAGACAAAGTCCACCCAGTGCCTCTGCCTGGCTCTGAAACAGGTGGGAGCACAAAGGGCATGGAGAAAACCATGGAGAGTGGATTTAGGGATTTCTGCAGGCTTTAGTAGGTGCTAGATCCAGACAACCTCCCAGTTTGTATGATCCTGATGATGTTCTTCCCACTCTTCTGCCTGGTTTTCCTCTCTTCGATGCTCATTTGCCACCTCTCACGTGACATTGAGACGTGGCAGCTCAGGGCAGGTTGTAGGAGCTCCTTCTGCCAGTGACCTGCCCATCTTGTGCTGGCACTTGGCTCAGCTTTGTGACTGAAGATTAGCAAATCACACAAAAAGGTGGGTTGATCACTTTTTAGTTGACAAAACCAGATAATTCATTGCCCAGGCAACTTGGGTTGACAGAGTCCAACCGTACTTTTTTCAAAGGATGTGGTGGATTTACTTATTCCTCTTTCTGTGTTTGATTTACTACCACATGATTTCATTAAATAAGAACTTAACGTGAGGATTTCTGCCAAGCAACTTTAGGCAAGGCCCATATTCCACAAATCCCTAAATTTGAGGGTGGTGGGTGGGGGAATAATCATATTTTTCTAGAAGATGTCCATTCTGCCTGTGGACTAGAATTTAGGGTAGTTTGTTATTACCGTTGTTGCTTTAAAAACCTTGTAAAATGATGTTTATTTTCCTCCCATAAGATAATGAACTTGAATTTTTCAATTCAGTTAAGTTGATTATAACTAATAACTCTTCATTCTCTAATAAATACCAACATTGGAGGGAATAAAGGAGCCACCTTCAAACAGGCAGCGTTTCAGGCTTGAACTGGTTTTAAATTCAGGCAGGATTTCTTGGAGCTCTCTCCCGCCCTCCTCCAATTTGAGGCCATGCAGCTCATGTTTGTTGGCATTTTTAAGTAGATAAAAGTATGTAAGAAGGTTCCTCCCTTTAACTACTGGATAGAAAACCCATATCCTGGTGGCTCAACTGTCCAGATCATGTTAAATTTCAGTGGAAGAAAATAAGTAAATGCAAAGAAGAAAATGCCAAAGAAAATGCAACGAGGGAAGAAAAAGTGATGTAAGTTGGCCAAGAAGTCAGTTCCACGTCTTGGCCCAGGCTCTGCGGTGGTGTAAATCATTGGGGTGGCCATTCCACTTCACCACAGCTTTCAGCCTGACCTGTTGTCAGCTTCCAGCAAAAGTGATAACAGTCCAAAGCACTGCAGCCCCACAGCAGTTTTGTCCATTTCTGTGTGCTGACCTTCACCCTGGGGTGCTGGTTCTGTGCCAGTCCTCAGCATTAGGGTGACTGTGGATGCAAACTGAGGTCACGGGAGCGATGCCGTTGCTGAAGGTTGGGCTGGGGAGGAAGGCACACCTGGGGCGGGTCTTGTCCCCATTTCTGAGCTAAGTATCAACTCCTCTGCTGGAGAAGGATGTCTAGAGGACAACTAGCAAGGAGAGGTTTAAGGGGTAGTCAGCAGGCTGTTATTGTTGCTTTGGAATACTCCAGATGGGCCTCTGGAGATGTTTTGCAGAGCCGCTCTTTGGAGCTTCTGCAGCTCACCTGAGTTCAGGCCAGCACATGCAGCCCCTGGCTGGAGTAGGCTGGAAAGGCAACCTGCTATGGGTCAGCCTTGACACTTCCTTTTGCCTTATTATGCTCTTTTTTGGTCATTTTGGGTTTGGCTTCAGGTGGCAGTGGCACCATTTACCACCCAGCACCTCATGGTGCTGCTCACCCTCCAAACATCTCAAGTGTTCTGGTCAGTGGCACGAGAAATTGTGTTTACATCTTCTCTGAGAGACATCCAGAGCTAAGCGGGGAAAAATGGCCAGAACAGCTCAGTGCTTTTGGCTTATTGTTTGAATATTTAAAGACATTGCATCTGGAAAGTATTCCATTAATTTGTGGCTAGCACCCATATATCAAATTCATGAGCTTCCAAGTAAACAGCTGTCACTGGAGCTGCCACGGAGGGAAATTGGCACTGGTGGCTTGTGGTGAGCAGAGAGGGAACACGCTGGTACAGACTAATCCAAGGAGGAAACGTTAACCCAGATGTGTAGAGGACAATGAATGAATTGTTCCTCAGAGCTCCTCAACTTCTCAGCTGTAGTAACACGAGACACAATTAAGGCTTCGCACTATTATATCCACTCACACACACGCACAGAACTGTGCACACCATCACAACCAGAAGGATGGGGCTGCATCCCATAGCTGGGCACCGTAAAGCAGCCTCCGAGTCATCCCCACGCACGTGGGAAGGGGCACTTGTGTTTGAGGGAGAGAGGAGGACACTGTCATGTTGGTGGCCAATCTGTCTTCAGGCTGGCTGGGTCGTGTAGCTGTCGTTTGATGTTTGCCCAGCTGGAAACACCAATGTTCATGGCATCCTCAAGGAAGACGCGGTAGAGCCGGACCCATCCAGGCCTTGGTGCAGCAGGGAGTGCGTGAGGTGCTTGCCAAAAAACTTCAGATACTTTGGGACTGTTGGTGGTGCCCGAGGCCTCGGCTGGAGCTGTGATTTCCCGTACAAGCAGCTCAGAGCAATGCCAGAAGTTCCACCTGAATCCAGGGGAAGTGCCGAGGTGAGGACTCTGCCTTGGTTCCTGACGCCGCCGGTGTTGGCAGAGCTGTTTGTCGTGCGGCCCAGGGCAGGGCGGGGGGGCCTGGTGTCCTCAACTGCTTGTCTGGTTTCCATGTGGTACTCAAGTAAATGAACCAATTAATTAAGAGGAATTGTGTATGTGGAAGTGGGACAGAGCTGATATCACTATTTATGTTTTCTTGGGAGGGGCGTTATGGAAGTGCTGAAAAACCCCATGGCGAGATCAGGGTCTCTGGGGTGGGTGTGATGGGGCATCTGGGGAGGTTCCAGCTAAAATGGAGGAAGGGCAGTTTCCCGTCCTCTTTCCAGAAGGGAGAATCTGAAGCTGAGGGAGATGAGGGGAGTCCCCTGAGGAGGTGACCACATCAATCCCAGGGGACGCATGGATGACACAGGAAGGAAGGGAAAACAGTTTCCCCCTGCTGCTCTGGCATGTGCTGTCGGTGCTCTGGCACTCCACGGGGCTCGAGATTTACCTTCTGTTTACTAACCAACCCAGAGTGGGTTTGAACTGGTGACCTAAAGGTGAAAGGCTCTGCATCTTATTAGAATTACTGTGAGCTGCTCGATGAGTCCCCCATGGCAGTTAAGATTTGATTATGGTTCTAGAAAATGTTCAGCTTTTACAATTAGTGTCAAAGCAGTGGTAAGCCCCTCTTTGATTCCTGGGTGTAGGCTCGTGCTTTTCTTAACCTCACACATATGCTGGCATATTTACAGTAAGTGCTCAGGGGTTTGTTTTTTTTAATTATTATTTTTTTTATTTTTGAATTAAAAATGAAAGTCCCCCAGGGAAATTATGCAATGGGAAATAGCTACTTCAATAAACTCGACTCACACATTTTATTGATTATGGTAAATTTAATTATTCCATTTAAACTTTGCTTACACACACACACACACAAAAAAAAAACCCCTTATCCTTTTCTTCCTGCATGTTTTTTCCTGGTTTTGTATCCCTCTCTACAGACCAAAACTGTACTATGTATTGTTTTAAACTTTTTAGAGAAGAAATACTCAAGGCTAAGCTTCTTCCCCTAATTAGAAATTAAAAATTAGAAAACATACAATAAATCTTATTCAAAACATCTTCAAATAGAACTACTAATTGTTAAACTGCAGTAATTATGGCTTTTAATACAGCTCTTTTGCCTCTGCCATATATGACGTGCACCGTTTTTGCTAAGGGAGACAATTATTCAAGTGCAAAGGATGTTAAGAAAACCAAAACAACAACAAAGCATGGGCAAAAATAGGAATTTCTGTTATTCAGGACTTCATTAGCTGATACTGTTCATTTTCTTGGTACTCAGATATTGCCCAGAGGTTTTTATCTTATTTGGAGACCTTTGCACTGAGGTTTTTAGAGGTTTCTGCCACAAGGCAGTGAAAGAGCTTCTGGTCCCTGGGTCATCCCTGGGTCTGGAACCTTATTTCCATAGAAACCACTGCTAGTGGGGCTTTTTCTTTCTCTTTCAGGGAGCTGCTGCTGCTGCTTCTGACCTACTGAATTACATTCAATCCAGGTAATCACCTCTTCTTTTCTTAAACTTACAAATGGTCTCTGCTTCCTGGGGAAATGCATTAGTTCACTACCTTGTGACTCCTCCTGTGAATTGAGAATGTTCCTGTGGATACAGGTCTGTGGGACTGAGGTCAAAACAACTCACCATGGCTAGAAATTAGGATGTGGGAAGCAGAATTGTCACTAGAGATAAAGAATCAGAAGTAATTCCCAAAGTCTGTGCTCCCTCTTGCATGGAGGGACTATTCAGAGCCAGCCCATCCCTGCACTGAGGTGAATCATGGTTGGGCTCCCTCCTTGAAGCTGCAAAATTCAATCTGGTAAAGGGCTGTTTGGGGTTCTGGGAGCTGAGGCTGACCACTTTTGAAAGGTGAGGAAGGACCCAGGGTTTGTTCAAAGCTTTGTTGCTTCCAGATACATCTTTCATCCAAGTTCTTTCATGAGACTGTCAGAGCAGGGCTTGTCTGAATCCCATGGCCAAATCCTCATCTGGGAAGATCTGAAAGGGCCCCTTTCTTTCAAGGGAGCTGCACCCCTTCAGTCAGTGGGGGGAGCCTGGAAGAAGCCTAACACCCTTCTGGATATCCCTTCTTGGAAAAGGATGGACTGGGCAATACTCCACTGAGACCTTGACACTGTTTTTCACATCCTTGGGTTTCCTGCATTACAGTGTGATTCACCATGGGGATACTTGTCCTATGGCTTCATAAAAAAAACCAAACCAAAGCTCTGGGATACTCTGCGTCCTCGTAGGTTTTGTATTTATTTGCTTTATTCAAGAAGTATAGCTGGAAATAAGTATTTACATATTTCTAAATGACCTGCAGTTAAATCTAACCACAATCTGATGTAAACTGGCAAGGCTCCCTTGAATTAAATGGATTCACTCCAGTTTGCACCAGATGAGGATTAGGCCCCAAGATTCATGCAAGCCCAGTTGTGATGACTGTGAAAAGAACTCAGATTAAAGATGGGTTTGGAAGCAATCAAACCAAATCATGAGCCTGGCTGATTTCATTTGTTTCCCTGGCAAGTCCTAGATTTCTGAGAATGCCACCTTGCTGCAATATGTATTACACCAAATCCTTCCCTCAACGAGCCCATCGCCACAGCTGTCGCTGTCTGTGCCGTACCTCCCCAGAACAGTCCGGTTTCCCTCCCCAGAACTGTCACCACACTTGCTCTGGCTGCCGTGACGAGGGAACTTCGCCATGTAGCTCATCCCAGACTCAGCTTTTGGCCCGGAGAATTATTCTGCAGATGGGCCAGCCTAGGACACGTGTTCCCGCTGGGATCGGCCTCCGCTCCCCCCTCGCTGCCTCCTTAATGAGAGTGAGCGCTTGGACCAACAAACAGCTCCTCACATGGCAACAAAAGACTCCTTGTCATTACCCAGGCTGGCTCCAAACCGAGTAGAAAAGGGGATTTTTTTGGCAGGGCTGCGGATCACAGAGTCACAATATACAGCTCATCACTGGTGCTGCCAGTGATGCTCTTTGGTAGGTTATAAAAATCGCTTCCTTGCTCCTTGCCTCAGTTCCCGGAGCTGTGGGCCGTGGGCTCTGGGAACATTGGCACACCAGGAGATGAGATGGGTGGTGATATGAGCAATACTCCAACTGGAACCCCTGACAAGAAGGAATTTGGAAATCTGACTTAGGAGTGTAAGAATCACCCCAGAAGAAAAATTCCTCATCCACCTTCCCTCCTGAAAAGTGAGCCCGAGTCTCATTCCTGCTTTTCACAGTGTTGCATAACAATCTACATGAAGACTTGAGGGTGGCAAAGCCAAATGCCTCATGTTGTAAATTTTGAAATGGCACAACTGCAGGGCTCTTGGCATTTATGTTTTTCCTCTGGATGTTTTCCTCTCAAAGCAAAGTGCACTCAGAAAGGATTCTGCTTTGGCAAAACAGCATATTTCAAAGGAAGAGATGTGTATTCCTTATATTTAGCCTGTTAACCACATACATATATGGTTGTTCTGAAGTTTTACCAACCATCTCTATTTACTGCTGCTTCAAAGAAAGCAGAATCCAAGTGCCCTGTGGATTCCTTGCTATCCCAACACACACAGACCTCAAGGTTGGAAGGAAGTTGCAGTATTATTTCTTCCTTGCCCTATTATTATTATCTCCATTACCAGTGGCAATGACAAGTGCTGTTCCAGTGAGGTGCTGCACACCTTGAGCTCCCATGGAGTCCCTGACAGGAACAAGAATTTCCCTAAAGGGATGGATGTGCAGGCACCATGGTCAGTCGTGGCTGCCTTCCAGCCCATCTCCAAACACAGGAGGAGGAAGGGGATTGCCACAGAGGGAGACCCCGGAGTTTAAAGTGCTCCTACCAGGGTGCTTTGGGAGCAGGCTTGGGTGGAACATTTTTTGCAGTGCCTTAGTCCTGGTTGGTACTGAAGATGCCCAGGCACAGCGTGCTGATCACCTGCTTCTTTTCACAGCATCACTCTTGCATTTCTCTGACAATAAGTAATTCCTTCCCCTCTCTTTACAAGACTCCCATGATTTCATGGGGGTATAAAAGTCTTGATTTTTCCACACCTATTCCTGTTCCTTTAGCCTGTTTATTCGCTGGTTCATTTTGTACACTGGAAGATGCATTCAATTTTTATGTATTTCCCTTTCTCTGTTTCTTTTTGTTGCTATTAGTTATCTCCAGAAGGAGCAGCCTGGGTGCCTTATCTGCCCAAAGGCACGGGCGTGTGGGTTTCTTGCTTTGCCACCCCTCCACAAGATTTCCTTACATTTGCCTAGAATTTAATCTGTAACACGCGCTGCAGAGCTGGTTCCAAGGAAAAAAGGCTCAACACATGATATCCTCTCTCTTTAGATCCCATTTCCTTCTGCACAGCCCCCACGTGCTGGGCTGGCAGGATGGGTCCCCCCGCTGCGCTGGTTTGACATCATCACTGTGGTGCCACTGAGCAACATGTGGCAGACAGCTTTGTCACCCAGGACAGCCCAGCAAGCTGGGATGAGCAAACAGCAGCTTCCAGCGGGAATGCTCCTCCTCTTTCTAAGCTGGTCTTTCTTGGAGAGTTGGAAAATAGGAGATTGGGGTTTTTTTTCCCTTCCGTGTGATTCGTGATGTTTGCTGTGGCATAGAGGGACGCCAGAAATATGATTTAAAAAGGGTCCTCCAGGGGTATCCTGATGATTTTTTGATTACTGAAAAGACCCAAGGAAGCTTCAGAGTCCAGCATCAGTGGCTGATCTGCAGCAAACCCAGTGAGGACACCCCTGTACCCTGAGAGCCCTCACCCAGCCCCCTTGGCCACGGAGCCGTCGCAGCTCATTTCTCGGTTGGCCAGAAGCCCCGTCCGTGTCGCTGCAGAGCCCAGGCTTGCCCTGAGACAGGAGCAACTAGTCATGCCCCATCTATCTTACATGCTCTTCCTGAGCACCTCCCAGACTGTACTACATTTATCCTCTTAGCACCTCTGTAATTATCTCTCCTGTAACAGATGAGAAACAGGAGAACATGGAGGTTTTGCAATTTGAGCGGAGCCGTGCGGGAGCTCTTTGGCAGAAGAGGCGGCCTCCCGAGGGGTGAGTAATGTCCTTTTGACAATCCCATTAGACTCCTGTTTGTATCCTTACATCCCGACCCACAGGCACAAAGTCACTGCTTGAACCTGACCCTTCTGGGGCTGATGGCAGCCATTTCCCATTGTCCTTCCCAGTCCCCAGCACAACTCCCAGACAACAGATCCACAAAGCAGTTCTACTCTGATTCAGTTTGAAGGCTCAAGTCTCATTTATGCCAGCAATGTAAACATCATTTTAGCTTGGCAAATATACAGAAAATTCTCAACAGCTACAGTGTCCTGCAGAATCATTTTACCCCAAAGCACGAATGCACTTACAGTTATATTTGAAGCAATGTGACTGGAAAAGTGAATCAGATGGCACTTGGCTTTGAATATATGTGTATGGTCAGCTCTGCTACCCAGATAAATGGTTGAGAAGTTTACCAGGAACCTGAGTATGGCTTTAAACCCTGAATGAGCAGCAGCAGTTGAGTGGAGACAGACAGACAGGGTAAACTCAGGGAGGCACATGCTGAGCTGAGCAGAGGACTCTGTAAAACAGCAGAGCAGTGGAAGCAGATCAGCCAGACTTTGTCTGGCTGCTGAACATCCTTCCTGGGGAGTGAGTCAGCAGCAGGTTAATTAGGCATAGCTAGGTAGGGAGCAGCACTTCTGACAGGAGAGGCTTTAATTGATAGGATCATTTTCAGCACAATAATATTAATTAGTAATTGCGATAGGGAACATGAAGGCAGGTGGAGCACTTTCTGTCAAGGTATTTTTATAAGGAATTAGGCTGTATAAACACCCATTGTAAATACATTGTCCTTGTCAGGTGTAATAACTGCCTTGGCACATAGAGTCTCTGCTCACAATGGAGAGATAATTAAAGACACAACTGCACACTACGGTGCTTCTCCCAGCTGCTAATTGTGTCACCAGAGAGATCTAAACAATTATATTAGGAAAACACTTGGGCTCTGTTAATAGTAATTTCCAAAATGAGGACAATAAATAGACTGAGAAAATGCTGTGAGCGTGGAGACAGCCTTGGAAAAAGCTAGAGGAAAAACTGTATTTCTGATGCGAACATGGAAATTTGAAATGGGAGTAAGGTGCCTAAACATCTTGGAGGAACTTAGTCCCTGAGCTTTCTGGATCCAAATCCCACCCCAGCCTACAAATAATTTCATATTTCACAGCCTTCACACTTTCCTCAGATGTATGTTCTTGTAGAAGGAGGGCTGAATCCCAAAGACATTACTTAAGGGAAATTTCGATTCATGTCGCTGAACATTCACAACTGATAATCCCAGTAATAATTCCCACGAAAAACTGTGTTATGTTACATGTAGTAATTTATGATGTATAGCAAGTATAATATGTTGTATAACTCTGTGTTACAGGTCTACATTACATACCTGTAATGTTATGTTCTGGTAATTAAACCAATTAAAGTGCAGTTATGAGCTCATTAAACCCAAGAAATATGAGATGTCAATCAGTTTGGGTTTTATCAAGATAAAATGTTATCAAAGTCAAGTGAGTCACTCCTTCAAACCAAGTGTTCATTTATGTCTCCATTTATGACACACGGACAGCATGATCCAGAAAATGCCTGTATGGACAGATGTGACCTGCACTCCCAGACCCTGTTGTTGAGCAAACTGCTCCTGGACATTTTTACCCCTTTGGTTTCCCATGATTCATCTGAGTGGGATATTCTGTTGCAGTTGTAGCATTTTAAATATTTAATTATTTAATACAAATATTTAATTATTTAATACTAATTATTTAATAATAATAATTTATATTATTATTTTAAATATTTAATACCATCACACGGTTCTTTACAGGTCTGATATAAGCAACACACAGCCCTCAGTCAGGTATGTAGGTTTTGTCCCTCAGAGAATGCCAGAATGACTTAGACACTCCGAATTGTCCTGCTGTGGTCAGATGCCTTTTCCCAGGTCCTGCAGTTCCTAAACTGGTCCTTGCCGAGTCAGCAGGTCCAGCTCTCCCTCTCGGCTCAGAGGTGATCCTGGCTTAGCTCTTCTGAAGTCACCTGGGACTGGTGCCTGCCTGCCTGGAGCAGAACATTACACTCTGGAATAAATATGCTCGGGGCAGAAATCTTCTTCCCACTCAAGTTCTCCCATGGCCTTTATGGTGGGGACAAGATTTTGGGCAGAACCTCAGTGCTATCCCAGTCAGTTGCTGGGAGCGTGTTGGCTGGGGCTGAGCGATGGCAATCCTGGGCTTTGTGCCATGGAGGAGGGATTTGGGACAGCCATGCTGGTGATCAGCAGAGGCTGCAGAAGGGAGAGTTCAAATCCTGCAGAAAGGCAGCAGAGGAATGGCAGTGACACAGGGTTAGTGGAGCTGGGTCCTGGCTCTCACGCTGTCTGCACTGCTCGGATACATCTCGGGCTGTTGAGGGCAGGGACTGCCTTCATATTATGTTTGTACAGCATCTGAACAGTCATCAGGCTTTGATCCTGACTGTCATCCCTAAGGGGGCTCTAACATCAGCAATAGTAGCACTGATGATGATGCTAATGAAAGTCTGGTGGTAGTTACTTTTTCATATGGTCCAGAAAAGCCCCACACCTCAGGTTCAGCTGCTCCAGAGCAGAGAAGCTGTTTATGTTTGTATTGTTTTTCTGGTGGGAGGAGAGTGTTTGTGCCCGGAGATCAAGTCCGTGGGGAGAAAAGAGAATTATGGAATGATTTTTCTATTGTGCCTAACGAGATTATGATCAGAAAAAGGAGGAGGGAGAGAGGGAAATGTGGATGATGTTGTTATTACCAAAATGAAAGAATTTGGATATAATCATAACTGTTAGGGAAATGTGTTTTTAAAGACCTTGAGAGAGGTCATAATGAGAGTTTACTTTGTAGATCTAATCACAGTTTACAAGACCATATGCCAGTTCCCAGTGGTGTCCATAGTGAACAGCAGGACACCAGTAGTTTTCCAGATGTGGCTTCCCCCCCTAGAAGGAGAACAAAACCAGTGAGAAGAACTGGAGTGACCCAGCACTGGGGGAGCCTCTGAACTCCTTTTGACTGGGACGCCCTCACGAGTAGTTTGGTTGTTGCCTGGTAACATTGGCCTAAATTCTTCTGCAGAGCAACTGAGCCCACAAGAGTAAAGGACAAACTCAGAGAGGGATCAGATGTTCTAATTTTATGGAAGTATCCTCATAAAACAGAGCTGAAGCACGTCTGTCCCAGGTACCTGATGAGTGTTTGGAGTCATATCAGTAATGCAGGAGAGGGAAGGATGTTTGGTGCCAGCAGGGCATTACTACCTTGTGAAACGTACTAATACAGGGAAGGTCACAATCTCAACTTCTGCCCTAACCAAACACTTGCAAACACTCACATATTTGGCCCCCTTTGAGCAGATCCTTCCATCACCCACCCCCGAGTCTCGGCGTTGCCCCAGTGCCACTGCAGCACAAGCACTTTCCAGGTCACAGCAATGGGAGAGCTCACAAGGGACTGTGACATCCCTGGATCTTCTTCCATTTTTGCTTGGAGAGAGTCATGTTTGTGGATGCCTTGCTTTTGGAGGAGTGGACCTGGAAAAGATACCTCAGTGGAGGAGAAAAAATGATGTTCCACAGGACGGGAACATGGAATCATTCCTCTTTGGAGGTTGTTCTTGCAGCCTGGCACCCTTGCTCCAGGTTGCTCTTCACCTCTGCCTTGTGTGCGTTGTCCCCTGTTCTGTGACTGACATGAGCTCAGGGGAAGGAGTTGTCACGGTCTGTTGATGAGACAGCGGTTTCTGATGTCACCCCTAACTCATTCATGGCTTTCTCTGGAAGATCAGGGAACAGTGCAAGATCCATAGGAAGCCCCCAAGTGCCTGCACAGTACCTTCAGCTATGTGTATTCTTGCTGAGGTGTGGGCATTGCTTGCACCCTCAGTCACAGTGAACACACTGTCATTTCCAAAGGAAAATGAGGGATTTTGATCCTCACACCATTCTGTGGGAGGAAGGAGGGGAGTTTCCTAAGGAGCTGGAGATGGAAGGAGGGAATTGCAGTCAGCAGCTGTTCATCCCATGGCAGTGGCACATCACAGGGTGCTTGGCCAAGTGAGCTCTGTGCCCTCGCTGCCGGCACGGCAGGAGCTGCTGAGCCGAACGGGAGAGCAGCTCCAACCAGGGCTGTGCCAAGGAGCAGTGTGCTGCTCTCCACGTTGCTAAGGATTGGTCCAAAGACTTGGAGAAGAAAGGGAAAAAGCTCTCATGGGAGATGGTCTGTTTTAATGAGCCCAAACCTCTTCCACAAATTAAGTGAAATATTTTAAAAGGAAACAATATTACTTTGGTTTTATTTGTTTCAGCTACTTAGTTACAGCTCCACGTGGACACAATTAATGGAGGAAATAGAGTATTTTATAAGCCCAGGACTCTGAGATAGATATTTTGTGACCATGTGAAATTCTTTGCCCTAATCACCACACATTCCTTGGGAGAAGGTTGTATATTGCTGAAGATTATTAACCTTGGTTCCAAAAATGTGTCTAGTCATTGAATGGCAAAGGTCAAAAAATTGTCATGGCATTACTCAGTGACAAATTTTGGCCTCCACTTTTCATTAAAGTCCCTGCTGTCCCTCTCTGGCTCAGGTCTGTCCTAATTCTGTTCGAAGTATTCCCCAGCAAGAAGGAGAAAAATGACCTTTCCACTGGAACTAATTTTATTTCCTAGATCCCTTTTAGACTCCCTCTGGGACTTGATGTAAACCACTTGGACCTTCAGCACCTCTTTTCTCCGTATTTCTTATTAATAGAAAGAATATGATTTCCCCTTTATATTTTCATGGCAATGATTCATCTTGTTTTGGTGGTATTTAACACCAACCTCTCTGCTCTTTGCTGGTCAGAGAATAAAAACAGATTGAGGTAAAACATGGGGATGAATGTTGTTTAGATGAAGAGTTTCATTTTTGCTTTACTCTGCTTTCTTGACAATAGGCAACAACCAAGAAGTCACCCTTAGGAAAAAAAGGAATATTGTTTTTTGATTATTCTGGGGCTGTCTCAAACATCAGAGATGGGACCTCTAAAATACCAGGACTGGGCTTTCTAGCAGGAGTGAGTGTGGCAGCAAGGTGTGATTTCTGGATGGGCACAGCTGCTCAGTTCCTCACATGATACAGGTCTGTGTACCCCATTAATCAGCCAGATTCCACTTCTCCCAGACAGTCCTGAATATTCTCCTTTCTAGCCGGCAGAGCAGTGCTGCTGAGCACATCTCAGGGCAAAAGGCCCTACACGAGGTAAACAACGCCTCGTTGGTTCAGTAATCTGTGCAGATGTCCCAGCAGTGGAGTAAATAAACAAACAGCCCCACTGCCCCTTCCCCTCTGCCACAACAGTAAATTTGGTTTACTGTACACATCACTCTGGGCCGTGCAGGGATGGTGTGAATCCATTAGTAGGGCAAGGGTGAGTGACTTCTGACTTCAGCGACCCTTAAAGTTAATCCAGCATTGTAGGGGCAGAATTAAATGTGATGAGCTCAGAAAGTGTGATAAAACCAGATTTAAGTGCACAGCTGGGCAGCAACCTATAAAGGCAGAATTTAAAACTGTAATAAAAACTTTGTAATCTAATTACGACGGTAGAGTTAAAGGTGAGGTATTTGCAGCATGATTCACATGCACCACGGCTAACCTCTGACATCTTGAATATATTATGTGGTTTCTTCTCTACAGGAGTAATTTTTGAGCTACTCTCTCACACTACATGGCTCCCTGTGTTTTATTCTCGTGCACTGTCTTGGGAGGTTGCAGGACAGGTCAAAACTGCACATCAGAAAGCACGTTGCAAAGCAGCTGCTTTCCTGTACTTCTTGCTTGAGGTGTCTCAGGGCTGCTCCTCTCCCTGCTCTGGACGCTCAGCACCCAGGTACAAGGCAGGGGTTGGGGCAGGTGCACAACACTTCCAAAAAATTGCAGCTTCTAAGAGAGTCCAAGGAGAAACCACAGCAGGAGTAGCCATGTCTCAAGCTGGTTTTAGCCTAATTAGTCTTAATACTAGCAGGAGGGAGGATGCAAAGCAGGTTATAGCTTGGATGCAGCATCCAATCCCAGCCAGCTCCTGCTGAAGCCCATGTCATCCTGTGTTCATTGCAGTTGGCACCTAATTAACACCACTGATAGCAGTGATCTCTCTGATTTCAGTGCTGGCTTGTCCAAGCACCAAAGTGATGGGAAAAACCAGCCCATGAACCCTGACTCTCCTGGACTGCTCGGCTTTCCTGGCTGGTGGGGTTGGGAGTGCTCTCACTGGGATGGACACTGTCAAGTGTGACAACAACCTTAGATACAAGTCTGACATCTTCCAGAAGGGCCACAGAGGAGTTATACACTAAACAGAGCTCTTTTTCCTGGGTCCCATTAGGTATTGTCCAACATCCCAAGATCCCTGCATGTATGGGGGGGTGTAGTGGTGGGATCTAAACAAGTTTGCTCAGCTTGGTAACAGCTGGGTGGTTCTCTAGGAAAAGCAGCTGAAGAGATCTCCCTTCCTTCAGCCAGCCTACATCAAGACAGAAATTTCAATTAGAAATCTACCCCATGTGGTAGTTCTGATTTTTTTCTGCATTTCAGCAGTTCAAAAAATGGAGCAGAAACATCAGAAGAAAAATCCTTTTATGTGAAGTCTGTAAACCTCTATTTGTTATTTTTTTGAACTGAAATAACTTGGTGGCATTTCTGAAATCAAATTACATTTCATTTCCTTCCATTTGAATTTAGCCAGAAAGCTTCCTTTTAAGTGTGATTGACACAAGGTATATACCTATGGCATAATGCTCATGGGAGGGGCTGAGGACAGCCTTGTTTGTGGAACCAGCATCCCAAAATAAACTACATCCTCCCTCAAAGCAGTGTGTACCCAGCTGATCGATCTCCACAAGTGTTGCTCTTAAACTGATGAAATATTTACATGCTTGTGAAATCAAACTGAAACAGATCTGTTGCTTAGGTTTTCCCAGGGGGTAATCCAGTAATATTTTTCCTCAAGGAAATTAATAATTGTTAAGATGCTGTGTTATAGAATATGTCTCTCTTTTATGAAGCTTGGAGGGGAACAGCAGAGCCATCAAGGACACCCTGTGATGTTCTCTCATGGGAAGAGGAGGGTGTGAGAGCCATGGGCTAAAATGGGTGATGGATATCAGCAGTGGGTGGGAAGGAGGTGGGGGTGTTCTTGGAAAGGGATTGCTCAGAGTTTCCAAGGGGAGTTTGCCTTTGTGACCACGGACCTCTCTCAGTACTGATATTTAGAGAGACGGAGATCTGCTTTTTATTTTAGAGAGAAAAAATGTCATGTGCATGTATTGAGATGCCATATACACTTCTGCTATTGCTGAGGTAACTCCATCCCAAATTGTCCTCTTCTTCCTAGAGCTGAACAACAGCTGCACCAGGAGAGAACCCTGCACAGGAGACAAGAACTTCTGAAATGCCATCAGGGACTACCAGAAAGCAGCACAACAAACACCCCAAAACACAGGAAGGAGCTGCAGAAAGCCAGTGTGAGGATCAAAAGAATAACATCCCAGGTACAAACAGGGTGAGATCCCACAGAGCTCAGGCCAGCAGCCACCCACTGCGTGCTCTGGTGGGTTTAGAATCCCATCCTGTAGGGCAGCTCCCACATGCTCCAGCTGCCTGTACTGCAGGGAGAAGAGGGGAGCATTTAACACCCTGAGTCTGCAAGGCACAGACAGGAGGTGGTAAATACCTTGATAAGGAAACTGGAGTGAAAATACCAGCTTTAGGCAATCCAGATTTTATCAGGGAAGTATGCAGGAATGAGTAAGTACCTGACATGCAGATGTGCCTCTGCGCAGTGCCAGCAGCCTGCCAGTCCCCACATCTGGCCTCAGGCAACAGTCCCGTTTCCAAACTCATGTGATTTCAGGGGTACATTGGCAAGGTATTTTTGTATGGGATTCTGACTTTTGCAGTGGCAGTGCCCACAATGAATCTGCAGCTCTGTGCTTGGAAGAACCTCTAGATTTAGCACCGGGGGCTTGTTTTTCTGCTGTAAGAAGCTGCTTGGCTTCTCAGCAAAGGCTGTTGCTCTGCTTAGCGATGACATGCATGTCACAGCTTGGGAATCCATGTGTGCCAGTTGGAAAAAAGATCCTGGAATCCAAGGGCTTGGCAGAGTCATAAAGAAATGAATGTCATGTATTGCTCAGTGATTGGATGGCGTCTCATGGACCATTGCTGTCTGTCACTGGGAGACCTAGAGAGGGCTTGTGCCTGGTCCTGTCTTATCTCTGCAAAGTGAATCACAGATTTGGTGAGAGTGGAGATGGAAGTGCTGTGAACTGGCACAGTGTCTGCATTCACACTTGAGAAGATATGGGAATGGTGGGGGAAGAACCTCAGGGAAGTGGTAACACCACCAAGCCTGTCAGAGTTCAAGGAGTGTCTGAACGATGCTCGTTGTCATATGGTTCAGTTTTAAGTAGTCCTGTGGGGAACTGGAGAGTTGGACTCAATGAACCTTCTGGGTCCCACCCAACTTAAGATATTCTATGGTCTTACACAGACAGTTTGAAGAATGAATCTCTTACTCTAGCTCTGCACTCCAGTATAAGATGAAGGAGCTGCCTGTTGGCTATTCTCCCTTGTACTCTGGATCTCCAGGGAAGTCATTGCCTGAACTGTCATTAGCCAAGGTGGGAAATACCTGTTCAGAGAGCTCTTGGACCTTGCTGTCTGGATTTGGCATTGATTCTTCGCCAGGTTTACAACAGAAGAGAAGGCACAACCTGCCCTCTACTTGGTGAGGAGGGGAGAGTAGGAAGAGCTTGGCACCTCCAAGGGATGTCCTGGAAACCTGAACAAAGAGAGAGGAGAGTCCTTGCTGAGATGATAAGGGGTTGGGGCAGCACTCATTGCTATGCCATGCCAAGGGATTGGCTGCCATGGGGCACAGATGGTCTCTCTGGGGGTGGTGCTTAGTGTGGTTAATGACAACCATAAGTAGGAAAAATATGGATGCTATTGGAGAGAGAGGCCCAGGAATGGATAAAGGATAAATTGGCTGTGCTATGTACAGAGAGGGCCAAACAGATGTTGGGCCTGATCCAGAGCCCATTGAGTTAATGGAAAGGCTCCCTTTGGTTTCATTGGATGCTGTCTCAGACCCATTACAGCTTCACAGGAAGCAGTGGAGACCAAGAGTAATAACTTGTGGTGACTGGAGTGCTGTGTGTTGCATAGGTGTGGGCTGTGAGGTTTTTATGGTGAAAACAGATGGGTCTTACAGATCCGTCCGTTTGGCCTGGGTAACCCCCCTGCCCCGCTCCCCCACCTGACAGTAAGCAGCGTCGTGTGGTTCTGGCCCTCTGGCCAACAGTTTGGCATGATTCTGCACAAAAGTGCCCTTCTGCCTTCTGATTCGCCCTCCTACTCAAGGAGATTCTAGTGTGATCTCGTAGTGGCCCAGGATTTAGAAACCAGTGGTTTGAACCATCCACGTAGAAGAAAGAAAGGTCTGCTGAGAACTGTTGACCAGGGAGGAATTTTGTTGTGGACCAGCAAGAAAATTAATGTAAAGCAGGTGTTTCTGCAATTGTGAGGCATTTGTAAAGCCAGCGGTGTCCAACAAGTCTCCCACTCACATTCCCATCCCCGTGACATGGCAGGGTCTGACGCGAAGGACCGCAAACAGAAAACATCTCTCTGTACCAGTTGGCGTCTGACCTGCACTAGGGCCTCTCTCCCCTTCTGCTCCCCAGTGCTGTTCTGTTTATTTAGGTGTGTGTCTTTGTTTCTGTTTTTACACTTAGCACAAGTAGAGAGGAAATGGGATTTCATACGGCTTAGGAGGCTGGAACTCGCCATGCTTTGGAGCACGGGCCTTTGCTTGTCCTCACACCACAGGTACAGGTGTTCACAGGCCAGGTCCTCATGGTACAAACTGCCCTGGGCTCCAGGAGCTTCCTCCTTTTAGCTGGCCCATTTGAGGAGGCCTGTGATATCCAGAGATGCAGGCACAGGCCATGCTCAGGCCAAGCTTCTCTCATGTTTAGAACTGCGAACTGGAAGCTGAGCATCGTCCATTTTCTCCAGGTGATGGCATCGGGAGGAATGGATCAACCATTGCATGCCAAGATGCATCAACAACAGATGGTGTTTTGCTCAGGGTCATGGATTTTTTGGCAATGTAATATGAGGAGTAGTTTAACTTAGTTGTATTTAGGCCAACTTGGGGAGGGACAAGGTAGTAAGTTATAAGGGTAAGGTCAAGGCTCTTCTCAGACTTTCCCTTTGCAGATATTCCCCTATCCACACGTGTACACACAACATCAGGGCCAGTTGTGGCTTGGGCTGAGCTGGATTTTAGGTACTTAACAGGTTTAATTCAGGACCCTACAACACCCAATCTCTAAAATATAATCTCTTGCCCTTATTAACAGCAGTGCACTTCTAGCCCTGTGTGAAAAGAGCTGATACTGGGAGAAGCTGCTGAACTTTCCAAGTGAGGTGAGGGTCAGTTTACGGTGGATGAACTGCCTGGCAGGCAGGTTGGGTGGCAGCTTGGCAATCCCACCGGAACACAGCTGGAGGAGAACGACCAAGCCCTGACTTCCAGGCCTCATTTTAACCATGCTGGCTTGTTTACATTTGGGTGGTAGATGGGTGGAGCCGTTATTCCAATTTTTGGCTCGTATCCGTCCACTTGGATGTCAATGCAAACTGCTGCAATTATATCGTAATCCTGTCCCGCTATTGGAAATGATTAGTCCACTCATTTTCCATAAATATTGGCTGGCTGGCTTCACCTGGCAGCGGCTGGGAATTGTCATGAAAGAGAGATGAAAGCCCAGAGAATATTGGGATTCATAACTCCATCAGAGTTATGGTGTTTTCCAGGTGGCAAAATCTAACAAGACTATTGGATTTGGACATAGCCGGGACACTGGAGGAGAAGTGCTGGCTTTCAGACTGGGGTTTGGGCAGCAGTAGAGACAGCACAGGTATTTCAAAGCAAGGGCACTCTTGCTGTGCTATTTTACTCAGAAAGTGAATTTCTTATTAAAATAAGTCCCAAACTAGTGGGGGAACTTTTATATTTCAGGGGAAAGTTCAAAAATATCCAGGCTTTATAATTAGGTAACACTTCCCATTCCTACATCTCCACTATGGCAGCCCTTTCTCTTCCATGCCCACCAATTCCAGTGTGCAGAACCACATGTAAAATGTAGCCATGTATTAACTTCAAGGCTAGTTATTCTACAGATGAGCTCCAATTCCAAATAACACCGATGCCAACCAGGTTTTTTTCCCCCAGCACTTGGGCATCCAACACACTTTCCGCTTTTGGAGCTCATCATTCCGTAACTCCAGAAATTGCAATATAAACCTTGGCTACTACGCACACTTCAACTTGAAAACACAGCAGTGATCTGGGATTTTAATTCGAGCAAATTTGAGAGTGGATTAGAAATAGGATCCAGATGAATCTCTAATAGTAAAAAGAAAAATTAGCAGAACATTGGAGCAGAAATGAACTCTGTCTCTCTTTGAGCTTTTTTCCTCCCTTCTGCTTTACAAGAGGAATTACATAGACCTAAAGCACCATAATTAAATTGTCATTTGTTCCTTGCCTTGGTAGAAGCTCTGCCCAGCTGAACACATCTCAGTTTCCATCCTGAGCATTTACCTACAGCACAGGGCTGGGGGAGGGGGGCGGTTTATTACTTGTTTTAAGAAATTAGAAATCAGAGGCATGCACAGTGTGTCTGGTAGAGTCTTCAGCGAGGGAGCTGCCAGGCTCTGCAGGTTATACATCATTAGCACACGGAGTGTCCAGGAGAGAGCCCAGAGCTTGTGCAGGTGTGTTGGCAAAGCTCACACCACTTCCCTCCCTCCTCCCTCTCCGTGGCACTTCCAGCAAGCTGATACTTGAAACTCCAGATCACGGAGAGCTCCTCTCGAGGCTGTCAGCTCCCAGCTCACCCAGCAGACGTGACTATGGGATGGCGCGTGGAACCTGGAAGGGACTCTCTGGAAAAACAAAACCATTGAGTCAAAAGCTTAGTGTGTTTTTCCATGATTGTATGAAAAAACTTTGTGTGTGTTTTTTTAAGCACTTTCAGATATTAGAAGTTTAGTGAACACAGAGACAGCTGTTTTGGGGGTTTTTTTCCCCCCTCTTTTTCACCTGCCCTTGAACTTTCGGAATGACTATAGGGAATATATCCAGACTGTTTTCAATGACCCATTCATGTGGTGGGTTTATTTCAGCTTTTCCCAAAAGGGAGTGAGCTTCATTTGACCTCTGCTCTGGCATTAGCTGCCAGTATTTGTGCATCCTACTCAGCTAATCAATAAAGTGGATGGCATCTGAAAATAATTCTACACACAGCTCTTCCCCAGCTTCCAGAATGAAGACAGAAGCTGGGAAAGGAGCCTTTGCATATTCAGCACTTGTTAAAGGAATGAAATATAGAGCTGTGTGTTATTCATGTTGAATCCCAAATCCTGGGCACTCAGCAGCAGTTCCTTTTGGCATTGTGTAGCTCTCTGGCCACATGCACCTGATCACAAAACTCATCAGCTTTCCCACCTTTGTCCTTTCTGCTCGTGTGGCATGCCAGAGGACAAGAACTGCCTCTGGGAGGAAGGATCAGGCTGGTTCAGTGCCCTCTTTTCTTTAGGGCACACCAGCACAGTTGCATTCTTACAGCCAGATGTCCTGGTCCCAAGCTAATGTGTGGTGACAAGTGAGCAGCCAGTGCAAAGTGTGGTGTCTCTGTAGCATGGGATGAGTTTTTCCAGCCAAAATCATGTTAAAATGGCAAGGCTCTGTCTCTGTACGGCTCATGGCAAAGTCCCCTTTGGATGTCCATCAGGCTGTCACTGCCTACTGGAGAACCTGATTCAGGTTCTCCATCACCTGACAAAGTCCTACCAGCCAGGAAAGTGTGTGAGTCATCTTGTATTAGGAGGAGACATTTAATGTCTATTTTAGGAGGTTTGCAGCCTCAACCTCCCTTCAGGCAATGGCCATGATGTGCCGTTGGCATGAACCTGAACATTCCCACTGCAGCACCAGGTGCCAGCGTGGGGCCTGTGAACTGAGCAGGTGGTAGGAAAAGGAGAAGCACAGAGTTTGCCAGGACAAGCTGTAACTGCAGAGTAAGACTTGGTCCTGTTCCCCCTGCAGCTCTGGAAAGCTTTGTGTAGCACTGTCACAGTGGGGACTGGATCAGAGGGATGGTCTTCCCTCAGAGCCCCTTCATGGTCTCCATTGAAGACAGGAAGAGAGGTGAGGTGGAGCAGCTGTATGACCCAGTGTGGCCATTCCCATGTGTTTCATTTTTACTTTTGTCACTTGAACTGCAGAACCAGGAGGAATTCCATGGCTGTACAGCCTGGAAAATCCTGTGATGCCTGCAAAGAACTGGACACTGAGGACATCCAGAACTGCCTCCCCAGAAAGAGCTAAAGACACTAAACAACCTGCTGCTCCCAGTGGGTGTCCCAGGGCTATTTCACATATCTGGACAGCAACAGTTACAGGGGAGCAATTATTTTGGGCCACTACTATGGGGTCTCTGCTATCTTCTGATCTAAGGCAGCAAGCAGGAGTGTTTGCTGATGGCCTGCTCCATTGTCCATCCCCAGCTTTTCTCCGTGGTGGTACATTGTTTGCAGTGCTCTTTAAATCCTCCTGCCAGCCCCAGCAATGCCTCCCACAACCCTGGCGTGTCAGGAGCTTCCAGGCCTCGGAAAAACCGATCCCGCTCAGCCCGGCTCTGTTTGTGGCAAAGTGTTTGCTTAGCGATTACCTCCTGCACGGACACACACAGCCACAAATCTCTAGGTTGTCTCACAGCCCTTTCATTCAATTAAGTCTGTTGACTTAGTCTCATTTTGAGCAGTAACTGGATTTAGATAAGGCAGTGGAAACCCAAACATCAATTGTGTGATTCCTGGCCCAGCTGGTATGTTGATCCGAAGGGAATGTTTGTGCGGGCGATAACTGAGGCTGTGCAGTGATTAGGACAAAGTCATTTGGTGCAAAGACTTCTGTGGACTAAAAATGCTCTGTGTTAGGTGCAAGCCCTGGCCAGAGGAAGCAAAGGGAGCTGCCTGACTCCGCACACTCCCTCTTGGCCTCACTTATGTGTCGTGCTGTGAACAGCAGCTGGTGATGGAGAGGTCCTGGTCTGTCTGGAGGAGGAATCACAGTGGGCCTGGAGCTGGGAGATCCCACCAGGTGCTGGAGCCCAACTGCTAGAACCATAACTGCTGCTCTGAAGCCAGCAAAGCTCTTCAGGGTTGTAATCATTTGGGATTTTGCCAGTCAGCAACAGACCAAAGTTATTCTGGGATAGTTTCTCCCCACAAGCTCTAGGGCGTGAATTTACAGTCGGTTCCTCAGGGCCTTGATTTTCCCAACATCCCTGGGAAGAAGAGATGCAGGTGACACACCCTCAGCATTCACTCCTTAGACTACAGGTGGCCCAGGTGGAAAAACCCTCTCTAGTATAATAAATGTTGTCTCCATTTGTAAGCAAGACAAAAGAAAGCTCTTCTATTTGCAAGCAAACATTTTTGTGATGCCCTCCTGTGTCTGCTACTGCTTTCACTTTGTAGTCAGAAAACGTATCAGGGAGACACAGATTGTTACATATTTGTCAAAAATGCATTTCAGTGCATGACTTGTTTGGTCATCTTGTTTTCCAGGTGATTGTTAAGCTAGTAGGGAGCATTCCTGACATCCTTCAAATCTTCAGCAATGAGCATGGAAGAAGAGGAAAAGACAGTGACAAGACATTACTTCCTACATTAACTCACGATAAGGTACATCATTGGAAGATAGCAAATGTGTCACTGACTTTTCCTTTTTTCTCATACTAGACGGGATTTCTTCCTTCGATTATCATTTGTTTTCTTCTGTGACATGAAATGTATGACATAGAGAGGTTGCTGTAGCCGGTTGCCATGTGAGAACTGCTGGTGGACAGTGAAAGAGGTCAAATATGTTGTGGGTGATTTGCCATGATGGGCCACGTGCAGCCCCAGCACGGCTGCTCCTCTGAACAGCAGGGCTTCACCTCTGGAGGGAAAAGGGAAAGTGTTACCTCAAAGGACTTTTCTTCCCAGCTCCTCCCACCTGGTTGTTTCCCTTTTGGGCCATGCAGGGCTTGTTATGGAGGTGACACTGGCAGCAGTGTAAATGTGGTGTTTATCAAGTGCCCACGGGGTGGTGATGGGGATTCACCATCGTGTTTCACATCATCACTCAACCAGCCCAAGCAGTAATACACTGCCCTGTGCACTTACAGCCCTGCTCCTCAAGGGACCTTTCTCTCTGGAGCACACCAGTGGGAACAGTGTCTTTGAGCTCACTGACACTCAACATTCCATCAGTGGCTTGGACAGGGGGGTGTCTGTGGCTTCCTTGCCCCAGGACATTGCAGGAGTGGTGGAAGGGCCCCCCACACTGCAGACTCCCAGCTGAACCCGGGGCAGCAGAGCTGTGCCCAGCACTGCCCCGGCACAGTGTGCAGCTCCTGGGACAGGAGCAGTGGCTGTGCTATCTGTACACACACAAACACTTAACTGTTGGCACCTTAACATGTATTAAACGCTTCTGGTGGCGATGAAAGGTGGCATCCTCCCAGAGGTTTGCATACCTGTGAGCTAATCGGCCCTTTGTGTGAGCGTAGGTGGGGACTCTTCTAACAATACGAGGTTCATTAGCTCATCGTCTTGGCTGTAGGGCCATACTGATGTGCCCATCCTGCTTTCAGAGCTGTGAATAATCCAGCTTTGCTGCTGTCCTCTTACAAAGAAGGAGAGTGTAGTTTCAGGTACTGAAGCCTGTTTCTTCAGGCACAGGTGGTGAGTAGGGATTCACCAGTGTGTTATTCACTGGTATCGCTCTTGGCTTCAGGTCTCCTTCGGGCAGCCCTTGGTATCAGACATGATACCTATCAGAAATAATTGCTATTTTTCAGCCATCGATTGTAATAACACCCTTGAAGATTAGGCAGGTGTGATTCACTGTCAGAGTGAGGGGACCATCAACAGAAGGCTGTGCTGCTCATGGTTCATTTAAATATCTGTTAACAGTCTGGATGGTGCAGCAGACTGGGCTCTTACAGTAGGTTAAACCAACAAAATAGTCTGGGAAACCCGAAATTTGGGAGGAGAATTGATTTTAAATGTTCTGAATGCACTTTAGAAATAGCCTTAGGTGAAAAAAAGGGAAGTGCTTAATTAAAATACACATAAGGAACCAGGTCAGGGTCCTGGCAATGTGGCAGGGGAGCTGGGAGAGGACAAACACCAATCTAAGTCTAGCGTGTGATGCTGCGGCCAGAAAGATACTTGTTATTAGAAGAGGTAACAAGAGCAGTCTTTGCAAGGACGTCATTGTGGTGCTGGAGAGGCCCAGGCCTCAGATCTGCACTCCACACTTCAAATAGAGATGTAAACTCTGGAGGAAGTCTGGAGGAGAGCAACAGCACTGATAAGGGATTTCAAAAAGCATGACCTGTAAGGAATTTTTTTTTTAAATTGGATTGTTTAGTCTAGAAAAGACAGAGGAGAGCTATGAGACACTTGACACGTGAAGACAGTAGCTGAAAGGGGTGTGGTAAGAGAGTACAGTGATCACTGGGTCTGTTTGCATGGGGAAGGACAAGACCTACTTGGATTTATTTTCAGCAAAACAAAGGAGGTGAGAGTTTAGGAAAGTTCTTTCCATAAGGGGAGGGAGATGCTGGAAGTGATGACGCAGAGAGGCTTTGGATCTCCATCCCTGGGTGTTTCTAAGAGTTTAAACTAATGCACCACATGAGTGGCATAGGCACGGGCACAGAAAGGTGCGGGAGGGTCTCTCCATGTCTACCTGTGCTTGCTTAAATCAGTCCTGTGGGGTTTGTTGCTTTGTTGGCATGTGGGACTCCAGCTTGGTGCCTAAAACGGAAAACACGCTGTTAGGTGGGTATGTTTGCACAGAAAATGTTGATAAGACAGGAAAAATGATATCGCTGTCAGAAACAACCGCCAGAAATCTTAGAAGTTCTGCTTCAAAAAAGTGTATTTAAGGGAAGCAGGTCTTTGGCAAAACGGTCTTTCGTTAAACAAAAGATTTAGATGGAAAGTTTTGCAATGAGTTCTGCAGATCAGGAGCCCAGCACAACCCCAGGATATCTGAAGTGTAATTACTGATCCTGCAAACAGCTCTCTTCCCCATTTGGGATTCAGCAGAGATAACACAAGATCTCTCGGTGCAGTGGGAAGGTGGGTAGAGAGACTGTCAGGGAAGCCAGAGAGGAGCTTCACCTGCAGAAAAGGCTGTGCAGGAATAAGGATCCAGAAAGACTCGGCGCAGTAACTTGCCAAACGAGGAGGGAAATGGTATCTGTCCCAGAGTCGAGGAAGGGCTGCGGTTCAGGGATGAGAGTCAGAAACCCAGCGCTCAGAAACTGCTGGTTCTCACAAAGCCTGCACTTATGTGTGTTCAGTCCAGGAAACTGGTTAGTGGGATGTGAAACTACCATATGTTTTTGCAGATGCTCCAAGTATGTGTGCTCCCCTTATGTATATATGCTTTAGGCCCAGTTTGGAAAATGGGTCAAAGTCTTCCAGAGCTCCAGGAGGAAAACTCTTGAGAATTTACAGACCTGAGGTGCTGCGATTAATGTTTCTGGACAGCAATTGCACTTTCCCCTATTGAGGCTCGGAAAAACAGAGGAGAGTGCAAGAGGAGATCCACACCAAAGATCAAGGCAGACACATCTGCCTGGCTGTCAGATTCCATGCCAGCAAATTGGAAGAAAATTAAAAAATCCAAAGTCAGATCTGGTCCTTGCTCTGGCAATGCAAAGAGGTCTGAAAGGCTCCTACATAGATATTTATACCTGGCATAAAACCACCACAGAAACTCCTGTGTTTCTCTGGTTTTGCCATCCCTTTAAGAGGAATATGTCAAGGGAATATGAATGAATGAGATTTTCTTGTTAAAATAGTCATGAATTGGTGTCACTTCATTTAAGAGCAGGGTGCAGTGTGCAACCTCTGCCCACTACAGCTCAACAGCTGCCCTTCCAAACACTTCAAGTTGCAGGCTTACATCTCAAAGGAAGAGTCCTGCAAGTGTGGGAGACAGGGGACCATAAACTCTCCAAAGAGTGGATTTTTGCTTCCAAAGTTCCAGGTAGATTTGTACCCTGAGACACCATCCTTCTGCCAGGCATGGAGGGTGATCAGCCTTCATCATCAAGTTGCTCTTAGCTTTAATTTCCAGCACAAATAGCCCCAAACCCCTCTAGAGTGGGGGCAATATGACACTGCCAGATGATTACACATTGCCTCTTAATACAAAGCCAGTTAGTTGTGTTCATACTCCATTACTCAGTTCAAAATTACAAGCCTTATCTCAGGGGAAGCTTGGGATGGCTCTGTAGTTTCAGAAACCTCATGGTAAAAGGGCCATTTTTTAAATACAGTGTTTTCCAGAAAGACCATCTTAAAAATATAGTGCTGTTCAAATCCTCTGCTTCCTTTAATGCTATTTTCAGGTTGTTGGTTGTTTTTTTTTTTTTTCAAATTAGGTTTAGCAACACGCAGGAGATGTTAGATTAAAGGGACAAGGCTGGGGTTTTCCGTGTCTATACAGAAATAGCTGTTCCCTGGGTGGGCCAGGTGAATTTGAGCAAAGTTATTGTTGCATGACTTCCCCCAGCTTTCTGGGTGGAGGAGACAGAGATGTGACTGGCTGCTTGCAGAAAAGTCTGGCCAAAAGCATTGGGCCACATCCTTTGTGGAGGTAAATCAACATCGTCTGAGTGGCGTTTCTGGAACCATGACTATTTTCATCAGGATCAAGCCTCTTCCATATGGTGAGGAAGTGGTAAAGATCACAAAGGGAGGGAAAGCTATCCATGCATGGCAATAATTGCAAAGATCTATGGGGTTTTCCTATGTAGGTGGTGTCATTTTCTCTAAAGAATTAAAGCGTGGCTTTCCCAGCGCGCTTCCCCTTTAAGGAGACACGCTGAGCAGCGATAAGACAACAAGCCCAGATGCCCAGAGGAAGAGCAGCGTTGTTGTGAAGACACAGCCCCAAAAGGCAAAATGTCTGGATTTTATTTGCAGCTCTGCCACAAACTTCCTGGATGATCGTGGCCAAGTCAAGCAGGTCCGTTTTCCAGCAGCGTCTGTGCCCTCGTGCATATGCATGAACGGTGCGTTCGCTCGGGGCTCTGCGCTGAGGTCCAACAAATGCAGAGCTGTGAAGAACCAGCCGCCCACACGCTGCCCTGCTTTCCCCAGGCGAAGCGGGGTGAGCTGGGGAAGCCACTGGATCCCCGCCAGCAGGGATTCATATCCACAAACAGGGGCTGTGCTGCTCCATATCAAAGCCCACCTTGCCTGATGGCCCGTTGGAAGTGGGCGCCGGGGAGGAAAACAAAGTCAGAGTGAGCAGAGCTGGACTTCCAGAGCTGGGAGTGGTTCGTGCGAACTTAGCAACCCTCAAAGGATTTCTAAACCTGGGAGCATGAGTAGTCCAGGACGAGGTCTCAGGGCACCTGGGGATTTTTGGCTTCCTTGGAGCAGGACTCATCTCTCCAGCTCTACGTCAGACTGGCTGGGTCACACAGGGCTTCTGTAGCTGCTACAAAGGACGGCCTTCCCATGGCTGTGTCAGCTCCCACGAGGAAGTGATGCTGCCTGCCAGGGAATTGAGGCTAAATGCACTGGTGTTTCCTCATGCCTTGGAAGGGAAGAGAAGTCTGGAGAGAATGATTGTTGTGACGTATAGGAGCTTTGCCAGTACAGTGCCCTGTAATAACAGCTAGTCTGCCTTCAGGTCATTAACTTACCCATTTTTTAGTACTCTTACTCATGACAAATAGGTCTTGAGTTTAGAGATGCCCTCCTTCTCTTTCCTTTTTCCTGACTTCCTATGTATATTTTGGATATTTTCTTTTTTTTTTTTTTTTTGTGGTGGTGTATCCAAATATCCCTGTTAAAGTGTCATCTTCCAGATCTCTCCTCCGGGGATCCATAAGGCTGTAACCAGATAACCAACACATTTTTTCTGCTCTGTCTCCATGGCTCAATGAGAACTAAAGCATGAGGAAAATACTCTCAGGGGCACTACAGGTGATAAAATTGGATTTAGAACAAAAAAGGTCTCTCTGCTCTCAGAGACAGTCTCACATCTGCTTTGTCCGTGCCCCGTGACCAAGCTACACCCTGAAAGCCACAGGGTTGAGTTGGAGGGGTGGTGGGTTGAGCTTTCAGCCCAGCTTGTGGTGGGGTTCCTACGCCTGGGCTCAGGATGGTGTGAACGTGGCTACACACCTTCCACCTGGAGATGGCTTTTGTCCAGTTGGCTGAGAAGGGGGCTGGAGTGACAGGCAGCTGTTTGTCGGCCAGTGTAGACATGCCCAAATTCTCCTGGTGCCCTACTGGAGGGTACTCAGATATTACAGAGATGAGGGCAGTCTGGGAACCTGTTTAGACCAGAATATGGGTTTCAGTGGCAGTTTTCTGGCTGATTAATTGGGTGACTTTGTGCAGGTCTCAACTTGCCGTTGCCCTATCCAATAAATGGGAATAGCAGCATTTGTCTTCCTTTGTAAAACACTTTGAGGTCTACGGATAATCCTCCTCCTTTTTCCCACCCATCATTATGGGACCAAGTGGAATCTTACGACACATTGAGTTTCTGTGGTCTGGCGTTTGCCAAGCATTTGAGAATGACTCTTTGGCTTGAGTTTGCAACGTCTGTGACTGCCACGTGATTTGTCATGGCAGCTCCTCGTTGAAATCAGGTCACCATTCCACTGGGAATGCAGGAGATGAGGAGAGAAGCTGCAGTGAGGAGTGTACAGACCCTGGGACAGCCTGCAAGCAGTCGCCACACACATCATAATCCATCAATAACCTACCACACTCTGCGGTTCAGAGGTCTGCAGATATTTAAGAGTGGAAAACTCTATAAACAAGATTCCTCTGGACCACCACGCTCTTTCTGGTGCCCTGGAAAGCAGTAGGCAGTGCTAGGGAAAGACAAGGTCACTGGGCATTCCGAGGTGTTCCCACAACACAAAGCACACCAGTTTGAATTCGAGGACCTTGTGCTGCTGTGGACAACTGACAGTTTAGGACACAACCTCTTCTTTCCCTGCATTGTCTTGAGAATCATAGAATCATGGAATGGTTTGGGCTGGAAGGGACCTTAAAGATCATCTAGTTCCAACCCACCCTTGCCATGGGCAGGGATGCCACCCACTAGGTCAGGTTCCTCAGGGCCCCATCCAACCTGGCATTGGCCAGGGATGTTTTCTCCTCCTAAGTCCATTCTGAGATTCATCCTTAGCAGGTACCAAAGGGATGTTACTGAGGTTGTACTCTTTCTTACAATGACCTGAAAGAAAACCTAAATCACTGCAAGTAAACTTTTAGAAGTGACTTGGGAACTGAATAAGGGAGTGAATAGTTAAGAAATCAGGTCACTGATGCACAGAGATCTTCCCAAAGAACATCGCAAGGCTGTAGGAGCCTTGAAGAGCCAGGAAATTAGCAGAGATGGGTATCAGGCAGCAAAGAGCGTACAGGAGAGAGGTTTGAAGAGAGACTTGATTGCAATCTCCAAGTACTCACAAGAGGAAGAGAAATGTGGAAATGAGGCAGATGTATCCAGAAATCTTATGGCTGAAACTTGAGGGTGAACATTTTTTCCTTTCTGTGGTAGTGGGGAATGAAACAGGAGCCATGTCTGACTGCAGAGCAATGCTCCAAGGCTCCTCTCATAACTCCTGAAGTCCCCAGCTGGCTGAGGACAGGTATTTAGAAAAATAAGCTGTAGTTCCAAGAGGAATGAGCTGGAGGGTGTCTTGTGGCCTTTGCTGTGTAAGGGAGCAGATTAGGTGATCCTCCTGAGTCCTTCAGATCAGGAACCACTATTTTGGATTTCTTCAGCTACAGTAACAAAAAAGACAGCTCCGTCTTCTCTTCCTGTCAAGCACTGAGCAGGATCAGTGAGGGTAAAGCATCGGAGAGGGAATAAAACACCATTTGAGACTCAACTCCAAACAGCATGAGCTGTTTGGGCCAGCTTGAGCTACCTCTTTTCTTGTCCTTGGCCTCCACTGTTTCATGACAGGATGACAACATCAGAATTCCCTGCTAGCATTTCTCCCTTTAAATCAGGAAAAAAACCCAACCAAGCAATAGACAAAGAGCCCATCAGTGATGCAAATAAAAGGCTGCAGTTTCCCAGAGCAGCACTTGGGGTCTGCTCCTTAGACCGGGGTGTGAGGGACTCAGCACCTGGCTGGGCTGGACCCAGTGGCTGTGTATTTCATGGGGCCCATCAGATATGGTCTGTCCGTACACAAGCCGTGTTTTACTTATAAAGTAAATTGCATTACATGGGCTATAATGTACATTTTCAAAGGGGACCCACCTTAAAAACATTTTGTTTAATAAAATAACTTAATTAGAAGAGAGCTTCTGGCTGATGTGGTTGAGGCTGTGATAATTTTTCCTTCTCAAATCATTTTCTCTGTTTATTATACTTAATTATAGTGTAATTATGTATTCATCCTCTAGGCAAATTATGCAATCAGAAAATGTGAGTGGTTCATTTGCCACTGCTGTTGGGACCAGCGTTTACATCCCTGCTATAAAATACGAGCATAATTTCTATTATTTATAGTATTACGTATATGCATATATATAAAAGCTGTTTCACACAGAATGAAGAATTGGTGTAAATATTTTATTGGCACTCATTCTTGCATCATCCACTCCATTCATTTGTGGCCTACTAATAATGAAACCATGCAAAGCTCAGATAGGTAAAATCTTTACACCCTACCAGGAATTTTCTCAAACACAAAACATACATGGCTGAGGAACATGGAAGCTCCACAGCTGAGCTTTAATTTTGGAAGGAGGATTATTATTACTTTTAAGAGGGGTTTTTTTGCATTTTGCTTCCTGATATTCTACCCAGAATTTCTTAGCACAACAAGAGAGAAAGGAACCCCCTAGTATCCAGTTAGGGGGTGTGGGTTTGTGTTCATGTCATGGGTTCAGACTAACCTAATTTTAGCCATGTGCTTCATGTACTTTTTAGCCATGGCAGCCCTGACTTCTAAAGACTGGGCTGTTTTTTCTTCCTCTTGTTTTTCCTGATGGGAGTAGACAGATTGTGTTTGAACATACCGAAACATGAAGCCAAATCTTGAAAACCCTTCTGAGACGGATGTTTTCTCCTTCTTTGGCCAGCTCTGGGTGTGAATACAAACTGAATTCCCACTTGGCAGTTCCAGCTTCTCTGTGTGTGCTTCCTCTGCAGAGATGAAGCCACTTGCAGCAGCAGAGCCGGTGGGGCAGACGACGCCTGTCCTGGTGGAGCTCGGCCACCCGTGTGCCTTACAGCTGCTGAGGAGGTGAGCCATCCATGCAGCATGACAAGCCTACCTCAGTGTCCCCTGGCCAGCCCCACAGCTGCTGGAAAGCTGGGTAACTGTTGATCTAACCCACTTTTCCCTCGCTGAGGAGCTGGCCCTGCCCTTCGCTGTCCCTCAGCTGCCTGGTGCTCCCCACGAGTGCCTTGCAAACGTGCCTTTGCAGGAAATGAGAGGCCCCAGTGTGGTCTAGCTCCCACCCTGCTCCCTGCAGGCAGGACGGTATTTGTATGAAGAGCCCACACTTCTCATCCACGTGGACAAAACTGAATTTTGCCACACCACAGCTGAAGGGACTCGCCTGGGGAGCAGTAGAGGCGTTGGTGGAGAGCTGGGGTGGCACAGCGGCATAGGGAGAGCCAGGAATGTGGGATCTGGGGAGGGAGGCAGTGGAAGAGCCAGCAGTGTGGTCCCCCAGATGGAGTTAGCCACCCAGGGAAGGAGAAAGAAGATGATTGCTGATCATCCTCGCCACTCCTGCAGCTGCCCCATGCAAACAGTGGCCTCAAACAGCCTTTCCCTCTCCCCACCCTCAAAACGCAACCACTGCCCCATCCCTCCCTCTCCCTGAGAGGAGAGCTGTCAGTTGTGGTCTCTGAGGGAAAGGCACTGCCCCAGCCAGCCTGGGATAAAGCTACAGAGTGGAGAATCAAAGCCCAGATCCAGGCAGATACTTTGTGGTAACCTAAGATCCAATGGAAATCTGGGGAAATTTTTCAAAGGAGCCAGAGAATACTCCCAGGTAGGTGCTGTTGCTCCATCCTGACCTGCTGACCCACGGGGGAGGCTGCTGCTGTGTTCACACACACACAGGTGGGCCAAACCAGCCGAAACAGGGTGGAAATAGCCAAGCCACTGGTTCCCAGCGCTGGCTGCAAAGTCCTCACACACAGCAGGTAGGACGGGACGTGCCAACAGCCCCAAGCCTGCGAGCACGGAGCAGCTCCACGGAGAGCTGAAGGACCACAAGACCAGGAGCTGACTCAGAGCACAGCAAGGAGGCATCTCCCCAGAGTGGGATGAGATGGGAGCAGTAGGTACGTAAGATGTTTTTGTTTTTTCCTGATGTTATCCCCATTTTCCCAGGTCCCAGCTTCAGACAGCCGTCTGCCACCCGCTTTGGCCAGACACTGAGACGCTGTGAGTTGGCTGGTGTTGCTGTCATGAGCAAAGGTGCAGTGCCATGGATTGTCTGGGCCGTGCCAGCCTGTTCCCACAGTGATTTTGCATGGTGGGAAGTTGGTTGGGACTGGGCAAAGGGTGCTCCGGCTCTGGCCCGCTGCCAGAGGAGGATTTGTCCATTATAGGCTCGCTTGCTCTTGGGGTGTGGCCTGAAAGGGAGCGTTGGAGCCAATATTTATTGGGGGGTTTCCACACTTTGTTGTGAAACCCTTGGTTTTTCCATGCCTTGAATTGGGGAGCAGATACCTTAGTAAAGAGTATTACAAGTGCCTGGCTCCAGGGGGATGCCTCCCACCTGCTGGTCTGTAAATGCTGTAGAAAGAATGGTGTATGTGACTGTATTTGAGCAATAGTGCACTTTACCTCAGGTCAGGCAGCAGTCTAAAGGAAGGGCTTGGATCAGGAGTCAGACTGCCAAGTCCCTGAGCAGTGTGCCAGGCTGGAGCAGGGCTCCTCCATCCCTTCTATCCTTTCCTGGTTTTGTTCCCCCTTGCATTCCTAGGGAAAAATGAAAGAGAGGAAAATTAAATACAAATTATAAGCTCCAGCACCTTTGCTAGGGAAATCTGCAACCAAGTGCAAGTGGATGAGTTGGATTCAGTATTGGCCACTGATTCTTAAAGAACTACTTCTGCCAGAGGGAGCTGGTTCAGAAACCAGCCCAGGAGCTGATACCCCAGCTCTGAGTGAGAACAAGGGCCACCCTTCCTAATCCGAGACTTGATCAGTTGAATTTCAGTTATCAAGAAGCCACAAGGGAAGCCTGGCCTATTTTTATACCCTGGAGCCCCCCTGGAAGCGCCAGCCCCAGCAATGTGGTGCAGCACTGCTCCAGCACACGCTGAGCCTCACACGGTGCCGGGGCAGCATTGCACCCATATCTGAACTGTCGGGAGCTAAAGGCAGCAGAAGGAGCTTTCCTTTCACACCTTCAGTTTCCATGTCGACATGCCAGAATGACATGAGGCAGCAGATGGATGCAGACCAGGAAGAATATTTGGACATATTAGGCAATGGGGATCGGGTCCCTTTAGCTCACACATCTCCAGCTGAGAGATCACGAGGCAGCGGCCGCAGCTGCAAAGGACCAAACCAAAAGCTTCTCGTAAGTGAGAAGTAAAATGGGCTTTACCCAGGTTTATTGAACATTTTTTTAAGCCCCCACTTCCTGTCCCAGTCTGCAGAACTTAAGCCCTGCCCTTATAAATTGCTAACAGAATTACCTAATTCCAGTTGGGTTCGCAACCTTTTTGCTCCCTCCCTGAGCTGATACCCTTTCCTTCTGGGGAGAGGTGGAACAACAGACATTCAGATAAAATCCTATGTCACCAAACACTCTTTTTAGTCAGCTGTGCTTCCCAAATGCTCTGGTGTCTCCAGTCCCCTCTATTGTGTCTATGGAACTGTTACTTTGGATAATAGAAGGGATCAACGCTCCAACCATCTGGAAGGCACACCATATATAATTTAGGTGCTTCACTTGCTCTCCCATCAGTAACAGGAATGTGGCTTCCTTCTCATTTCCCTTGATCTCTTAGCCCTGTGCTAGAGAGGTAAGGTTAGAGGCAGCCATGGGGGAGTGAACTGTACCCTGAACTGGGTTTCAGAGTTTTGGAGGAAGTCTCTGCTTCACAACCAGGTCATTTCCCAATTCAGTGTGTGCAAAGGGATAAAGAAATCAGTAAATCCCAGTTGAGAGAGAATGCTGGGTGTCATCATATATGCAAATGGCCCATTCACCTCCCAGGGGAACCTGGATCCCCTTCAGCAAAGCCTGGAGACAGGGATCACATCGGCTGGGCATTGTGCTCTGGAGAATCACTGCCAAAGGTCAGTGTCTGCAGCCAGCTAAGCAGCCCCACATGTGCATCCAGTGGGATGATCCTGAGGGAGGTGGCTGAGCTCACTCACATCCAACATGGAGAGAGCTCCTGGGGGAGGGCACAGGAGCTCCATCATCCCTGAGTGACCCCTCATCTTGAGGACCAAGCCACCTTTCCATCCCCATTGCTGCTTCTCTTAGACAGAAACCAGGGAAACTACCAATTTGCTGCTATTCCTTTATGTCCAGAGGAGTATCTTGTGTCCATCCAGACCTGTTTATCTGCTCTTGGTGAGCATAGACAGATGGTTAAGGCCTCGATGCTGAAGTTTATGACTTAAATCAATGGGATTATTCATGAGTGGAGAGATAACCATGTGCTTTTATGCTTGGCTGGAGTGGCGTCTCAAGCTCCCAGCTGGGAATCAAAGCTCTGAGTCACCAGGTCCCTCCTCTCCTTCCTGTGTGACCAGTCTCCCTGTGTCTGCTTCCTTGCCTGCCGCATAAGGAGGATGACAATCGCTTTTATCTGATGGTTACTTTCAAATGGCCCTAAAGGCCTCTTCTGGTCTGATGAAAATTCAGTAGAAGCTGGACTAGCATGGAAAGACAGGAGGACATTTAACTAATGAAAGCACTGGAACTCGGGAAGGCAATTACATCCTTTCTTCTGCCCCACATTCCCACACTGGCTACTCGGCCATGGCTGCAAAATCTTTCAGGCCAGAGAGGAGTGGGAGGCCACGAAAAGGCTGAGACAAGGGGAAAGGTAGTGGTTGGGGTGACCAGCACAGCAGGTTCCCAGCGGTAGTCACACCTTAAAACAGCCCCCTTTCAGTTAAAAACTGAGACCTCGATTCTGCAAGTCTCTGCTTCACATATGGACTTTGTAAAACAAAAACTAGAGAGAAAGAAAGATACATGGGCCAACTGCATATATTTTATGCCCCAATATACACTAAGTCCCCAGAGAAGTGGGGCTTCCCATATTTGGGATGTACCCCTCTGAATAAAAGATGATCTTAAATAGAGACTCCATCAATTCTTCTGCTGGTGACCGGTGCCTTTGCCTGGTCAAATTGTCCCTTTGCCACCATTCCTGGAAGAAGTTGCTCTTTCAGCCCCACTTCAATGCACCCATGTTTTTGGGGGAAGCTGGCCTTGGGATGCCTGTAAGATGGGCTATTCTGCACCTCCCTGTTGGTTAGCAAGTCAAATAGGGTAGTGTGAGAAACCCTGTGCAGCTACAGCTGCTGTGTCCATGAGAATGTGCAGGCTGAAACCCTGCAGAGGAGCTGTGGGCGTCCTCCCAGCTGCCCCGTGCTTTTGCAGGCATTTGTAAATACAACTGCTCTCACTTTCCATTGATAGACATCAAAAAGCAATTAAGAATCAAGCTCTTCAAATTGATAGGTCTCCTGAATTTGAAACATTTTTCATTCTTTGGCTGGTATCACTGCCTAGATTAGATTATTTTTTTAAAGGGAAGATTAAAATAAACAGTATTTATGGTTTAATTATTTGAATGACTAAGAAGCTCCAGCTTTATTTTAACTTCACAGAGGACCGGGAGATGTTTTTAATGATATGTTTTACTCACACAGGATCTTTCATCCAAGAATCTCAAACTGCTTTTCAAATAATTAATTAATCCTTGTACCTCTCCATGAGACAGTTATTATCTCTGATATTCCTGATGGGTAAACAAAGGCACAAAGACGTCAAGGCACAAAGTGCTTTCCAAATATTAATTAACTAATTCTCACACCACTGCATGAGACTGTTACTATCTCTGCCATTACCAAGGGTAAATTGAGGCACAAATATGCAAGTAAATCCCCTGAGGCCATGCAGGTGAGTCAGGAGCAGAGCTGAGAATAGTGTATGACCAGTCCCTTGGCTAATTGTTTCCAGCAAGTCCTCCACCATATTCCTGACAATGGGCAGCTCATTCCCCTAAGTGAAGCACAGCTGAAACCCTTTGTCGTCATCCCTTGGGGATCATGTTTGCCCACGTCAGTCTGCAGCTTCTTTTGAACTTGCCCTGCCTGGAGGAAGCCAATGGAGCTGTGATGAGAAAGGGTTGGTTTGAAGGCTCTGGGGAGCTTTGAGATGCTCTGGTGCTGGGGGCTGTCCAGCAGCCACAGTTTATCTTAGAGTTCATCCCTGTACCCATATTTTTAATGGTCCATGCAAGAGAATGTAGGGAAAGGTGGGGACCCTGCAGGCCAGGGCCCCTCAGCAGCTAAACCCACCTTGCCCCTTGCACAGGGGCAGCTCAGGCCCAGCGTGGATTTATTTTCTGTCCTCCCCAGGAGGAAGAGGGAAAGGCAGGAAGCTGAAGGCTCTCTCTGCCCTCAGGAAGGGTCCAGCTGGAGGGATTCTCTGCACAGGCACCTGAACCCTCACCAGGAGCACATCCCAGCTGAGCTATTTCAAACATGGGCTTGGCCTCATCAGATGCACTCTCATTTCCACATGAAAGAGCTGGAGGAATATGAAGCCAGCTCATCTGTATTGATAAGAATTTGGCATTACTTTCCCCCAGTTATCTCAGTTTTCTGTGTACATTAATCACAATACAAAAAACAGGAGTGAGGAGGGAGGGATGGATCTTCTCAGCTGTCTTTCTGGGAGTGGGTTTTTTATGGGGTTGGATTCTTTTCCTAAACATCCTTTTTTTCCAGTTTCACTCTACTGGAGTCTGATTGCTCCTTCCCCTCTGCAATTTGGATACCTCACTCTGCTTGCTGCAGCTCTGATGCAAGCGCTCCACTGCCGTGTTTGCCAAACCTGAGCTCGTCTAGACACAGTCTAACTGTAGCACTAATGTTAGGGTTCAACAGACTGATCTCAGCTTTGTCATAGCTCTGCCCACAGTCAGCACTTTGATCTTTATCCTTGAAAACCACAGCCATTGACAAAGGTAAAATGAATTTCTGACTTTGAAAGACTTTGATGGCATTCCCTTGTTTTGGTTTGTGTTTTGTTTTTTTCTCCTCTCCTTTGCTCTTCCAGCTGAACTTCATCACACAGCTTCTGATTACAGCTGCAGCTCCAGGACCAGAGAGAGGTCATGCTGTCTTGCTTTCTGCTGTTTTAAAATCAGAATGGAAAACCATGGGACACTTTTGGGGCAGACTGTGAGTGTAATACCAATTGTCACAGGAATTGGAGATAGAGAGAGGGCCCTCAGGATTTGGTCTTGTACCTTCTTAAAAAAAAACCACCAAACCAAAATCATCATGAATGGGGCCAAGTGCCAATAGCAGGAGAGAATGAGAACTATTTGGTGTTAGATTTCTAGCTGGAAATCTGCAGCCTGCCAAGTCCTACTGTTTGCCTTCGTGTAGTATGAGAGGTTGAGCTGAGACAAGGGCCTTCCAGTAGACATTGCACTGACACGTTGTGAGGGATTGCCCTGCCTGGAGGAGTTCACCTTTTAAATAAACATGAGGCGCAAACCGAGTGCTACCGCTCCATCTTCCAGATGGGAAGTGAAGGCAAGGAGCACCTTGTCCAGGTCACACAGGGCACCTGAATTCATTTCAGGGCTCCAGGTTGCCTTCATCTGTAAAAGTCTTCCAAGGACTGGGAGTGAAATCCAGGTTCTCTGAAGGCAATGGGATTTTTGCCCCAGATTGCCAGGGGGGGAAAGCTTTTTCCCCAAGCACCTGCCTGGAGGTGTCCAGAGGCCTTTAGCAATGGCAGTGACTCTGGAAGCACCAACAGCGATGGCCAACCCTGAATGTCCCAGAGTGGCTTTTGGGGTGTCCAGCTCCTGGCTAGGAGAGGCCACTGGTCAAAATGGGCCTTGTTAAACAGCCAAGCAGAAAACAAATCTGCTCTCAAGGTGGCTCAAAGCTGGAGCTGACAGAACATTTTCCTGTTGTATATAAATATCACATATGCACACATGCATAGTTGGCGAGGAAAACTTTATATATAGGTAGTGTGTCTGTTTTAGATAGAAAGATGGATACATTTCATGTGTATTAACTCACATAGCTATATATTCCTAACATCCAAAACATTGTCTTTTCCTGGTTTTTCCAAACACTTCACCAGCTGATTCACAGATGCCAAATGTTGACACAATATGTTAAATAGAAATGTTGACAGTTTCCCATGGAGAGTTTTCTGCAGTCCTGGAGAAGCTCTACTCAACATTTCTTTTGAGATTTGAAGGAATTTGATTAACATTTTGCTGTTGCCCATTCCTGACTACTCTGAGTTGAGCTGGGACCGGAGGAGCACTTGATGAGTAAGGCTCTTCTGTTATTTACAGCCTCGTTGAAACGATGAAGTAGCAGGAATCTCCTTGGAGAGCAATGGATCACAGCACTTGTCAAGATGATTTCCAAATCAAAGATGAATTCCAAGGAGCAGCAAGGGTATAATTTTAGAGCCCATAAAGCCAATGGCAAAAATCCCAATTTTTGCACAGTATTCTTAATGGAGTCTCTGAAATTTTGGAGCTTCATATATTATATATTATATACTATATTATATATTATATTGTGGCTAAGAGGTCCTGTCCAAATTCAGCATCTGTGTGCCTTACAGAGGAATGACCCTAAAAAGGAGTGATGAAAAAGGTCAGTCTAGTTTAAAAACAAATACTGTGTTTATAACGAGACCGAAGGGACAATGAAGAATTCAGTACTCGATACTGACACCTGCCACTTGCAAAATATCTCCACCACTAGGAACAAATATTTTGTGAGAGTTTGGAAAATTCTGGTCACTCATTTTTTCCTCCTTTGTTTCCATTTCAGTCACTGTGCAATAACAGCACTGACGTTGCTAAATGTCACGAAGTGAAGCTGATGAAGTTGCTTCATGTGCTTGTTCCAGGTGAGATGGCAACAGGAGCAGTTGTAATTCTTACCCAAACAAAACAAGACAAAAGGAGTATTTGCTAATGTTTTTGGATATAGTTGTTAGGTCCCAGGAGCAGAGATTAGTCAGAGTACCCATAAATATCACTGTCACTGAACTCTGATTTCCAAAGTCTTTGCTCCCAGATAGCAAATTAAAACCCAGCCGAGCTCTCGCCACTGGGCTATGGACTCCTACTGGGATTTGCCCAGTTCTTGGTCCCCATCAGTGCAATTGGGAGAGCAAGGAGGGGAAGCCAGGGGCACATCCCATACAGTGGATGTCCAGGTAGGAAAATGCCCCCCTTGTAAATCATATGGCACAGGTGACCCCTCGAGCTTCATTCCTGATGTCGCAGCTTCCAGTCACATCATTTGGGAGGGATCAGCCTGTCAAGCTAGACACAGTCTTGGTCTCAGTAAATATGGCAGTTCTGGCACTGTCATTTAAAAAAAAATCCAGTTTCCCAGAGAAAAGCTCAGACAACAGAACCAATCCAAGGTATTTATCACTTCACACTGTGCTAATGCAAACAAAAACATCACACACTTCAATAAATCCATTGCTGAGTCTCACCAGAACAAACTGACATTTCCCACGTGACCAGTTCCAAGCTAGAAGGGTTTGGGTTGGGTTTTGCTATTAATATTCTTTTGTAATGGAGAAGGCATTTTTCAATTGAATGAAAATTTTTGCCTCCAAAAATGTTCACTTTCACTGAGAGATGTAGAGGTCTCAATAAGAAAAAACTAAGACCAGTAATTCAGTGATTGCCTGAGTGAGAGATTTCTTCTCCCCATCACCTCAAAAAAATCAGAAAGTAAAATATTAAGTGAAGGAACCAAATCCATCCATGCCATCAACATTTTTCATGGGGGAGAGTTCCTGGCTACTTCCATCATTCACTTTGCAATTATGGTGTATTTAGAGCCAACGTATTTAACCCCAAAATTAGCTCAGCTGATCTGGAAATGCCAGCCTCAGTTCTCTTAGACATATATGAGAGGACTGGGTGCAGTCAGATACAAGCTGGGCCAACCAGGAGAAAGTCCACTGGGTTTGCAGAGGCAAACAGAGCTCAGCATTTTGGGGTGGACAAAAAGCCTGGCTGAATGGCACCATTGAAGCCTCAAAGGAGAGCCCAAGTGCCAGCCAGCACAAGGAGATAAGGAGCACCCCGGGAGAAGGGTACAAAGGTAGCACTGATGAGCAGGGCTTGGCTTTGCTCCCACAGAGGTCACAGCTGGGTCCTCTATTAAATTTTTCTTAACACAGCAGTATTGAGAATTATACCAAGCTACTGGCTAGTAATGCCTCCCTCCCACAGACCTTCCAGAAAATATAAGTCTTTGACAGTCCTGGCATAAGCAAAGACAGTCAAAGGCTCTGTTATCTTCTTTTATAAACTGGAGAATTTGGCTGTGAGGAGACAAAAGTCCCTGTCCTGAAAAGCATCACAAGTATCACTCTTGTGAGTAAAGTGGTACCTTTGCCTGAGCAGATCTCTGAAGGTGCATCCTGTACTTAGAAACAAGAGCCTTCATCTTGAAATACAAGTGAACAGTAAAATTGTGTCCATTCTGAATTTTTAAAAATTATCTATTGTACTTAAGGGATAAACTCTTTGTTTCTATTCCATTACCAGTGTCCCTTTGGAGCTGGAGTCCCTGTGTTCACAGGCATCATCCAGGTTCATCAGACAGCCAAATCTTCAGCGTGGCAAAGTTGTTCCCAGTCATTTCTCTGTTTATTTTCAATTTCCCATCCTATCAGCTCGAACCAAGGTGGGAGGAGGTAAAGCAACTAGAAGGGGCAGTTTTTAAGGTTTCAACTGAGTAGAAGGTAAGAAAATATAATAAATTTTATTTCATGTCTTCTTGCCAATTGTTAGAAATGTGCAGTCCATATGAATTCATATAACAAGGAGGGAATGTTGGGAAAACCAATAAAGATTTTGTGGTCTTAACTATAATGAATGTAGTTTGATATAGAGTCTGTTTTTCACTGCATGGCAAAATGAATCATAAAATACTGGACCTTGAAACTCCTGCATTTTTTAACAATAGCCTGGGGACAGTTTACAGTGTAATGAATTGTAATTAACCCACCTTCAAAATCTTTTATGAGTATTTTGCCAATTAGCTTCGCATGCTTGCTAATGACTCATGGCCAGCGCATGTCTTTGCAGAGCCGGGTTTTACAGAGCAGGGTTTTACAGCGCACGCCGGCCTGTTCAGTCAGCGCAGGGACGCAGGACGGGGAGGCAGGCACAGGTAAGACCCGGCCAGCCCCAGCAACCTACATATTTCAACACTCCCAGAGCCTTTGCTGCTCCCTCAGACCCAAAATAACTGCAATAATGTATAGCGACGTCAAAAGGCTTTGGTTTCCCAAGGATTGCGAGGAATGCAAAGGGCTCAAGTCCTGACATCTGTTGTTACTTAGTACTAACATATATAATGCTGCTAATTGCTGAGCCATCTTTGTTTTCCTTACTTAGCACTAGGGTTAGAATTATTTTATTTTTGTGGTTCATGGCTTCCTGCCACTTGCAACACAAAGTCCACTCTAAAGAAAATAAAACAACTACCAGGCTGACTACTAACAGTGTGTGGAGGGCTGGGGTGGTTTCTTCCCCCTCTCCTGTTTTAAGCTGTGTTTTTGTTGGGTTTTATTTTAATTAAGGTAAGAAGAGACAGCAGAGGTGGGACCTGAGTGGTGTCACACCAAAAGGCCACATGGGCCAGTATCCCATCTCCCAGTATCCCATCTCCCAGTATCCCATCTCCCAGCATAGCCAGGAGGCGATGCAGGAGGAGGAAACTCCTGGAGGAGGCTCAGCAATCCCTCCCCTGCTGTACCCTCCTCGCTCCAGGCAATCCGCGGTTTATGGACTTCCCAAAGCAGAGGCTGCCTCCAGACCAGTGTGTTTTAACAGCCACCCATGGATCTATCCTCCTCAAATGTTTTTGATCCCTTTCTCAAGCCATTTATAACTTTTGGCCTCCGCAACATCCTGTGGCAATGAGTTCCACAATTTAATTATGCTTTGTATGAAAAAGTACTTCCTTCTGTTGGTTTAAACCTCCTTGTGTGACAGCACCACCAGGTCCCCTCTAATTCTTAGGAGAAGCAGTGAACAGCCAGTTCCTATTCGATTTTTTCTATGTCAGTCATGATCTGAAAGGCCTTTACTGAACCTCCTGCTTCTGTCAGCCCTTTCTACCTTGAAGGCTCCTCATATGCTTGTTTTTCCATCTTTGTTGAAGCTGTTGCCCATCTCTCCTCATCCTGAATGCTTCCTTCCTGTACTTTCCAGTTCAGCTCAGCTCTTCTGGAGTTTGATGGCCAGGAAACACACTACCATGGAGCTGCAGTTTCACTGAGCAGTGCTGTAATGATGTTTTCTGATTTGTTCCTGTCTCTTTGCCAACTCATTCCTAACGTGATAGTTACCTCTTCTGATGGACTTTAAATGATATTTGCAGAGGCCTCCCAGCTCTCTTTGCTAAGTGTTATTTTTAGGGCTTGTCTGTGTTGAGGTACAGCGAGGGTGAGTTCTCTGCACGTGCTCTGCCTCTGTTGACACTGCACTGCATCAGCCATTTTACTGCAGTGCTTTGTGGCCACATTTGCATCATCTGCAAAATTTCTCATCTCACTATTCATCCTTTTTACTGGAATGTTTATAAATATGAACACTATCAAATGAGTATTTCAGCAACTCAGTTCTAAGTAACACACAAAACCTTCTCTCTCACACAAAGATGTGTGGCAGACCCCACCCCAAGGCCTCCAGGGGACCCATGGTAGTGAACCTTCAGAGCTTTATACCCACCATCCAAAAAGACAGCTTTCAACTCCTTGTAACTTCAGGAACAACTTTCTTCTCTCACCTCTTATCACGAAGCCTCATTGCAGACAGTTTTTAGGCATTTGTGTTTATTGGCACGACTCTACAGACTCCTCTGAGCACATTATCAGTATTGAGTGGGTAAGATGGAGAAATCAGTGATAAGAGGGCCCATCTGGTTTGTCAAGTATTTCATTCCACAGCCAGGGATATGTCATTTGTCGGCTTATTATTTTTAATGACTCTCAGTCTGTCCCCGCTGGTCATGGTTTCTCCGTAATCCATGCAGACCATGAAACACAGGGACCTCAGGTTGGCAGGAAAGACTCGGCTACAACAGTGCCTTTGGTTGCCAGGTACAGAATCACTTCTGTTTACAGGTGAGCTGCACACCTTCTGTACTGAATTCTTGCAGTTCATCAGCAAAACCCCACAGAATCTGTCCTTAATGCCCTATGGCAAGAGACCTCAGCATCCCGAATTGGCTTGGTGTGGGCAATACCTGCTGCTGCTCCCAGCTGCCCTCCTCTTGGGGAATTCGCAGCTACACCAAGACCTCAGTTCCTCTGGAATGGCCTGTTTGCACTTGCCAGCTGAAGAGATTTTCTCTTTGCCACACCATGGTACAGGTCCCGGAGGATGAGCCCTCACGGCAGTGTGAGATCCCAAGGGGCAGTTAGCATTGGCAAGCCATTTCCTTGTTTCACAAAACACCACCACTTCTCTGCTGTCCTGGATCGTTCTCACTCCCCTGTCAGTCAGGTGTCCCCATGGAATGGCAGGAAGGGCCAAACCTGTGATAAACTTAACCTGGCACTCCACTTGTGCCTCATCCTGGAAAGCCCTGTGTTAGGGAAGCATCCCTGAGCACTGTGAGTCAGGTCTCCCCTGGCTCTGTTGTGGTGCAGGACCTGCCACATGAAGTTATCATGAGTTTCTGAGCGTTACCCCTCTGGGTGTTGTTCCATGCACCACTTTGCACCTGGAAAACCTGTTTGCTGGACATGCAGATAATCCACTGCAGAAAAATGTGTCACAAACATGAGAGCCCGGTGCTTGTAGAGATCCTAATTGGAAGGGGAGCCAAGCTTTGCTGCTGGAATTATACACTTCCTGAGCAGCATGTTTGGACCACAACTTTTTCCAAAGAAAAACTGCAACATCTACAGATTTCCCAACCACACTGATCCTGCTGCACTGACCTCAATTGCAATCGCAAATCTTCAACCTGTTTTTTTCTCTTCTCAATTCAGTGGGAGCTTTGCCTGTGCTGTGCAGGACTGGACCATCTGTGTATGTCCAGGTCATGGAAAAATATTATTTCTGTACCAGAAGAGATCAGTGTGTCCCCAGTGCAGAGTGCATTTACAGTCCTACGCTTCTACACGTCGTGTGGACTTTTCCTCACTGGGGCTCTAATGCTGAATCAGTTCAGTCAGTGGGAATGGTGGCGTTAAATTTACTCAGAGCAGGATTATATGTGTTATTTTAGCCAATCTAACGTGTCACAAAAATGTGTTGAATTATTTTTTTTTTAGAGAAAAATAAAACATATGTTGAGATAATCAGTGGGAATCATTGGAGAGTTGCAAGCATGGAAATATATACATATTTGAAGTTACAACACAGTTTTCTTGGGTGGTTTTTTTTTTCCCTGCTACACTGTGTGTGGACAAATAATTTGGATGTTGATCACTCGGGTGCTTGTAATCTGAAATCCTGTCACCCCTGTTGCAAACAGAAGTGCAGGAGAGAACATTTCCTTGCAGTCCCACCCAGCTGGGGTGTTTCACTGCAAGCAACACCATCGCCTGTAACCCAGCAGAGCATGTGTGTGGGGGGGTTGTGCATTGAAATTATTGCTCTTCTGCCAAAGAGCTAAGGCAGCACTAGTTCTTCTTTACTTTTTTTCCTTCTCATTGACACCAAAGTATAAAAGCCAGCAGTGTTCCTGCACTGCAGTAGGAACTGCACGTGTGACACCAGCACACTGCCATGCTTGGAGCTGTTATTGCTGTGCACACAAAGGGAGGTCTAACGTGTCTGGATGGGACGTGATGGAGGTGCAAAGGAATTCCAGACTAGCCAGCTGTATTTTCCCAGCAGATCCATTTTGCTGCTGTGCCTGCCTTTCATGAGCTGGACAGTGATCTGAGGGCTGAAGCCAATCCAGGTGTACTGAAGGGGAGCTAATGCTTACATCCTGTCACCGAACCATTTAGGTTGGAAAAGACCTCTGAGATCAGCAGGTCCAACCTGTGACTCATCACCCCCTTGTGAACTAGAGTATGGCATTAAGTGTCACATCCAGTCATTTCTTGAACACCTCCAGGGACGGGGACTCCACCACCTCCCTGGGCAGTCTGTTCTGGTGTTTAACAGCACTTTCCATGAAATTCCTCCTGATGTCCAGCCTGAACCTATCAAAACTCTCAGGGCAGATGCAATCCCATCACTGATTAGCATCTCTCTTTTTTATCTTCTTTAGCACTTAGCTTCTAAAACTTTGTGGAAATTCGAAAGGCTGGAAGTGGCCGCTGCACCCTGGAGTAAAATGCTGTCCATTTTACAAGGGGCCAATTCATGCATTTGTCTGTAAATTCCACAGTGGCTCTTTGTTTAAATGCTTGCTCCTTATTTAGGATTATTCACTAAGGTCTTTTATTCTTGACATCACCCACAGTTTTAAAAAAACCCTTTCTCCGTGTCGACAAGCTGTGTATGAAGCAGCTCCTTAAGCCGGGGCAGCTCAGCGGCTTCCCTTGGATCCGTAACACTGAACTAAGGACAGATTTTTTGGGGAGGTCTTTGTGGTTACCTGCATTATCTTGGTCTAAGCATTCATTTATTAGGCAGAGACATGATTTTTATATTTCTTAGTAATGTTACCCAACGTTGCAGTAATTTTCAGAAGCCATGGGGTCTCTTCTCCAGAAGAGCCAGGACTCCACCACTTGACACCAGCTGAAGAACCAGCTCTCAGCATTCAATACATTAGGGGGGAAAGAAAAAAGTAGCAAAACAAAGCACCATACTCTAAGTTATAGAACTACCAACCAACCAGAGACTTGTGCCAACTTGGAAACGAGATATGAACTAGAGTGTTTCTATGCGTTAAAATGGAAACAGGTGGGAAGGACGCGTGGAATTTATCAAGCCAAAGAAATACTTTTTTTTCATGTTAAAATTTGAATGGAATGGAAATTACCATCTTCCAGTGTTACTGCAGAGCTGCAATATTGGGTTTCTCCTTACTCAGCCTTTAGCAGTAAGGAACCAGCTGCAGTGGAGGTTTGGAATTTGCTTCCTAACCCCATCTAACTCTCTCCCGGGTCTGCCCTATTTTGAGTTATTGCACCACCTGGCACAGAGGATGTTACTGACTCCAGAGAGAAGAGTCAAGTTTTGCAATAATTTTTTTTATAGATTGCTAACTGAAGAATAAGAACCAAAATGAGCTGCTGGATAGCAGAAACCAGTGGTTTTCCCTATTCCTACCTAATTTATTGCAGTGAACCTCCGCTCCCACACTGAGTAAGGCACTTTGGCTCAGCTCAGGTATTTACTGTGTGTCAGCACTGAGCCAGTGGGGTGGTGGAGAGACCAGAGCCACACCAAAGCTCTGCATTTTGAACCAAATTGCTCCCACTCCCTTCCTACCTCCACCTTGGAACAAAACCTGAGAGCAGTGCTGGAGTGTGTTCCTAGATGACTTACTAAAGTAAAAACCACATCCAGAAATATTTTTAAAAATTATGACATAGTATAAATGGGACAAACTTTACCAAAGCACTTGGTTATCCATTGCCTGGAGGGTGGGACCAGCTGCATCACTGGTTGGACAAACACATAATAAAATGGGTGGACAGACAATCTAAAAGGCCTTCACTTATCTTAGTTAACTGTTTCCAGTAAATAGCCCTGACTCTGTCATTACTTTAGAGCAGGAAAATATTGATCCATGTCCTAAAAATGTTACCATCAGCCCTGCCATAGACTTCTTTGTCCAGTGGAATCCCCTTGGACTCACATGGATTTGTCCAGCTGCATCCATTCAGCTCAGCAAACAGCCTCTGATCATGACCATGGGCCATACTAGTCAAATGTCCTGTGTGGCCCATCCATGGGACTGTGGAATGTCTGCTGTGTTCCATGCCACAGGCATCAGGACAAGAGGCTACTGGCAGTAAGCTCCTGGTCTAAATAAGCTTAAACATGGATTCAAACATTTCTCCTCTTATTAAACTGCTAGAAACCACTTTTTTGCATTTTTAATTTGAATTAAGAACGCTATTATGTTAAGATTTGGAGGGTTCAGAGGCATATCTGTGTATTGGTTTTATATTATTTTTTAATTTTATTTTTTCATGCTTCTGTATGTTTCTTGCTTTCAGACAGAGAAACCCAAAGAGCAAAGTATTTTGCAAAAGCTGTGTGGTTGGAAGGTCTTTGAACTGCTTAACACCAGGAGGAGATGAAAAGCTCACAGGACAGGTTGTTCTCTGGAGGCTCTCGGCCCAATCTGCAGGAGCTGAGGCAGTTCGGGTGCATTTGGGGGGTGGACTGAGGGAGGAAACATTCAGGTACTTTTCAACTATGCAACCAAACCATTTGTCACTTGTCTAGACGCATGTTTCAGAAGGGAATAAAATAAAAGAAAGAAAAATACCATGTCTGGGAATTCTTCCCTGGTGACTGTTGTGCAGCCGAAGAACTGGGTAATTCCCTTCAACTGAATAAACATCGGAGGGAGTCTGAGAGCAATTTGGCTCCAGAGCAAATATTGTTACCAAATTCTTTGCACCTGCAGTGGTCAGGGAAATGATAATACACCCTCTCCATGTCTTCCTACCCCCCTTCCACTTTGGGAAGGAGCCCTGTAGCATCTCAGCTCTGCTACAGCACAAACATTTGTGTGGGCAGAGCCTCAGGTGAGACCTCGCTGGTAGCCATGGCCCCATCCCACCAAACCCACTCTGCTCCCCAAGGAAAGGGAGGGGTTGGTGTCAGACTCAGGGAGGAGCTGCCTGTCACTGGTGGCCTCCTTGGACACAGATTCCAGGACAAAGCAAATGGAAAGAAGCCATGAGATGTGGATAATGGTCTCTGCTGTTCCCAGCTCAGGCACAGGAACACAGCAGTAGCTGACACCCCTGTGAGCCCATCGGCACCGGGGCTGCTTAGCTAACAGAGCCTCAAGACAGATAAAAAAATAGGGGGGAAATTGTAATATTTTAAAATGTTTCTGCTGTAAAAGTATTTTTTCACGGGAAGTATCTTGGACAGAACTGTAATTGCCTTATGAAGAGTTCTTGCATCACACGGAATGTAATTCTGTCCTGAATCACAAGTTACTGGGCTTATGCTACTACCTGAAGATATTTGACTGTATTTCCCTTAATTTTTAGTAAACTTGGTAAATTTAGTAAAATTGCTGTGCTTCTTTCTTGCGTAGAGAACTTTTCAAGTTATTTATATTAACCAATCACAGAAAAAAATGGGCAAGCTCTGTGTGCCACTGGAGTGGTTCGTCCTCACTACATCAAACTGTTGGCATCATAATTTGCCACCCTGCCTCACACTAGCACTCATTTAGTCCTGCACAAAGCCCAATAATTTGCATTTTAAATATAAAATAAACAAATAATGTATTTATTTATTTATTATATAAAGCACACATAGTTCAACAGCCTGATACTGAGTTGGCCTTGCTCACTCAGCCCCAAACTCCTGCACAGTAACAAGGAGTGTGCCATAGCCTCAGGAAGTTTTGGAGTGTCAGGAACTCAGCAGGCAGGTTTAAGAACAAGTATTTAGGGCTGTCTCTGGGAAATAAATGCTGTGTAAAGAGGAGAAAGTTTCACCACAATGTGAAGACAGTGATCAAATGATTAGGAAAGAGAACAAAAAAGAGACAACACTGAGTTACAACAAAGGAATTCAAAGGAATTATGCCAATTTCTGTTAGCTAAGTAGCTGTAAAGACTACCAAATATTCCTTATGATTCCTAAGCATATTAACTGATAGTTATTCATATCTGTCCGTGAAAACGAACCCCCTAGAACAGCACGATTTAATCACTGCAAATTCAGATTGGCAGAAAAAGTGCTCTGGGTTTTGTATCACTTGACTGAGCTTAGCAAATGAAAACACAGGAGATTTGGTTGATCCTCCACAAAGCTTTTGGGATGTGACGAGATCCGAAAGGAGCAGGACAGTCTTGTGATTAGGTTTGGATTGCACTGAGCTGGGCTTGTGAGCTGTGCTGCTTCCGAGCCCAGCTGTGCCCTGCTGTGGTGGGCGAGGAGACCTCAGGATGAACGTGATTTGTCTTTGTCAGTTTTGTCCATTTGGACAAGGAGCAGGATCTGCCCTGGCAATGCATGAATGTAGTTCCTGCAGCACACAAGTAATTCAGGAACGAACCTGAACAAAACCTGACATTTTCTGCTCAAATAAGGGTGACACAGAAGGCTCTCCCAAACCCCAGTGCATCAGAAAATGTTCTCTCACCACACTACCAGCCCCAGTCAGCCCCAGTAACCTCATCCACCCCGGTAAACCCAACCATTAGCTCCTGCTGAAGACATATTCCCACGGAGGCACAGGGAATGGCTGGAGCATCCCATGCCAGCACCGCACCGCTGCCCTGAAGGAGCAGCCCCATTAGCAGAGCCTCTGTTAGATTCAACCCAGACTTCCTCACAGTATCACGTCATAAAACCATCGTGCATCTGGCCCAAATTTAAGGCACAGTTGGCAGCATTTGATACAAGAAAGAAACCAAGGACTGAATTAGTATCCCACGAGGTCAGTTTGTTTGTCAAGCCCCAGATGAAGTGTGGAGCCATGTGGAGAAGTCCTCGGTCTGCCTCTGAGCCCTTCCCAAAGGAAAGAAACGCTCTCTAGGTTTCATGCTCTTTGAAAACACCACTTCATTACCTGCCCTTTTTTTGTTGCCAGGAGAGGTTAACAAAATTACTGAGGGATGAAACATTCTCGAAACATTCTTTCTGGATCATCAAACAGGATTAGCGTATGAATTACACTGGGTGGTGCAGCTCACCTAGAGGAGAGGGGCCATGGGGCTGCACCTTGTCCTCCTCCTTCCAGGAGTCACTGCAGTCCTCGGGGTGTGCACACACAGGCACACATGGCCTGGTGGGTTTGGAGGGGAGGCAAAGGGATAAACCTGAGTGCTGGTATTGCTCTTTGCTGTGCCTCAGTGCATACACCAAGCCTTAGTTTTGGCACGTGCTTGGCCGGTGCTGCTCCAGTCACTCCATGAGTGTGGCACACACGGCTGGAAATCCTTCCCAACACCTGCCCACATGGACTTGCTCAGCTGCAGCAGAGCCAGGTAAGCCAGCAGGGCAGAGCTACACGCTGTGGGAAAGCTCAGCTCCCTCTGAGCCTTTATCTCCTTGATGGGTGTGCTCCTTCGTGCACACAGACGTGACAACCAAGTGGTTACAACCCCCAGCAGGGAATGGCTTGGTCTGTCTTACACAGAAAAGTGCTGTTCCAGCTCCACACCAAACACTCTTCCTACAGAATTTTTTTTTAACCCATGGATAAACTGCACAGGTACACAGGACCCTCCACATTTTATTTTGCTCAGCGCCTTTGCTCCTCCACCATCCTGAGCTGCATCCCTGACTGGTACCAGTGTTCTCAGGGTGTTTGTTCCCTCTTTTTGTCTTTACTTTTGATCTGTCGCCACCACTGGGTTACAAAACTAAAGCTCTGATGTCCCTTGCCTATTACAATTATTTAGGTGGCCCTGGCAGCCCAAAGCATTTATGCTCATTGTAATTTAAATTTCTTTGCTGTAGTCTTCCAAATCTCCTGAAAATAGAAATTAAAACTACTGGGAAACACAAATGTTTTATAGATTATATGCATGTCTTTTAGAGGTAGTAGCCAGCTAAGCAGAAGATAAGGGGGAAAAAGCAAGAGATCAAAATATAGATGAGGACAAACGCTGGACAACAGTCCACACTGTCAAGTCCCAGGCATCCCACAAGAGAAAGAAGGGGAGCAAAAAGGAATTTATTTCTTTTTTAAGGAGAAATAGTGGCCTTTTCAAACACCCCATATTATGGGGGGGGGAATGATTTTTTGGAAATACTATTGCTCCATTCCATCTGTTTCTAGGGCAACTGTTATCAGCTGCTAATTTTACAGGTGCTTCATTACTTGTGCCCCGCTGGCTTGTGGTTCTCCTTCAGTCCCAGCCTCACCTCCTGCTTGCTGCTCCCCAGTGCAGGTCTCACCTACTCTGGGCACAAAAGACTAAGCTCTACAGTCTGCTCATTCCCCAAAAAACCAAACCAATCCCAGTCCCTTTCCTCCAGAGCATCCAGACTCCCATGTTTCCATCCACGGGTGTCACCAGCAGCAGGACCTGTTTGCACTCCATATGCTACTCTTTCTCCATTTAATAATCCATAGGCATGAGAGCTCTGTTTTTAGGTCCCAAGCATTCAGGCACTGCAGATTTGATAGGAGTTAACCCCAGCAGCAAGGGAAGGTGAGTTCATGGTTCCTGCAGTCAGGGCAGTGTCAGGACCCCGGCCGTGGCTCTGGGGAAGGGTGCAGGGTATCAGAGCAAGCAGAGGCACAGCCCAGCACCAGCCCACGCCTCTGCCATGCCCAGCTCTCTGCCTGCAGTTGAAAGCAGCATCAAATGCCAGCGCTGGCCTTTCAGGTGAGAAGACAGCAGCCACAGCCATTTAAGACTGAGGTTAATGCTTCACTGAAGTCATGGCCTTAGGCTGCATTTTTTTCAAAAGCAGCAGCATTACTTTAAAAGCTTCCCTTTCAGAAGTAACTTAAGCACTTAAATAGTAAGTCTTACTGGCTCCAAGTGAGGTTTACACCCTTAACTGCCTTGAGTTACCCTTGAAATAGGCTCCAGCCTCCAGCCAGTTTGCTGCTTGTCTGGCTGAGCTACCAGATCTTCAGGACAGGGACTGCTGTCTCTCACTCCATGAGGTTGGGTTTTTAAGTCCATACCTAAATCACTGGCATTTTTGGGTACCAACTTATTCAAAATAATAGCTGGTCTTTTTATTGTGGGGCTGACCCTGCATTCCTGGTGGAGTCAAAGCTCCCTTTACTTTTGGAAGGTGCAAAGAAAAGCAGCCCACCATCTTGTTGCCAAATCGTTTTCCATGGGAGATTTGATTTGAAACACAAAATACCAGGATTTATGAGAGGAACTGGCCACAATGTGATCATAAGAACATACCAACATTGTAGTTCCCCACCCTTTGATCTTGGCACTTTAATGATTAATTAGTGCTAAAGTACTGGAAAAATACCACACTTGAGGCAGTTTAAAGCTTCTCTTTGTATAGATACAAACTATGACTCACATGAAAGGATAACCCAGAACTGCAAGAGGGTGAGATTAACACACAAGCCTCTGGTCACACGCAGATGTTTGCCCAACTGGACAAATTGGGGAATCTCCTCAGCTTTAGGGACTGTTTCCATTAAGCTGCCTATATTTTCCAGCCCTGCAAGAAAGGCTAAGTGTCAACTTGGAGGGAAATCCGTCCCTTAGAAAGAGACACGTGTTTAAGGCCGTGAGCTTTAAAGAAGCATCACATCCTATGGCAATTTGCAGAAAGCAAATCCTCGCCTCGGGCGGTTGAAGAGAAGCCACTTCCCCCTTCCCCTGTCACAGCTGTGGGTTTAAATGCTTCCAAATATGCTTTGGGGTGTAAGTCCCAGTACCACCAGTGCTCAGGACAAAGCATGACGTGAGAGGGAGAGCTTTTCCTCGCTTAATCCTGCAGTTTACATGTGCAGCACCAAAAATCTGGTGCTGGCCTTGTACACTCACAGCCCTGACTCTCACCCTCCATCCCTGTGCATGGAACCACTCTGGGATGCAGAAGAGGACAAGAGCACTCGATCTAACCAGACATGGCTGATGCGCCTCCTCAGCAAAAAATGACTGCAATGTGGAGAGCCCAGAGCCAAAGCTGACTATAACCTGTATTTTCCTAATGAGCTACAGGTCGAGTCCCACCAGCACTGGGCTGGGGCAGGGCAGTGCCTCCAGGCCAGACTCCCACCTCTCCCTGCTGGTGGGAGCAGTCCCAGCCTCCCAGAGAGGGACCTGTGTGCAGAGGCTGAACGTGGCCTAATAAACCAGGAGACCCTGCCAAAACATAGTGAGTAATGCACAGCCCCCTCCTTAACCTGATTCCAGCTGAGTGCTGCAAACACCTTCTGATTTATGTCAGATTTGTGACTGCACATGGAGACTCCTGCTTGCAACCTGCACATAGAGTTGACTTTGCTCAGGGACAAATTTCAGGAGAGGTTTGCTTGGGGTTTTTTTCTATCTGGGAAATTTAACATGAAGTATTTAACTGGAGTCACCACAGCAATAAAGACTGTTTGCTGAGGATGCCATAATACCAGCAATAGCTTGGATCCTTCATACCTCCATCACCCCTGAGTGCAGCCTGGGACCTCAGAACCAGCACCATCCAGTTGGCCAGTGAATTTAGGCTTCGTTTCCCCATGCATTTGATGTTTCCATCCATAGCATGGGCGTGGGATAACCCTTAATTGATTTGCTTTGAGATCATCACATCAAAGGTGCCCTTGAAGTACGGATCATTAGTGTTTTATTGGCTGTAAGTAGATTTTAATATTAACTGGCAGAGTTGCTGCAAGTGCTCTTGGTAGAACCTCAAAGGCAGAAGCACGGGCTGGACTGTGTGTTTGTTATAAGAATTGAAGCTGAGCTCAAGTCCAGTGAAAGGGCAGCTGAAGCTCTGAGGTGGAGCTCGGCCCGTGAGGGGCAAGGCCACAGGGATTGTTATACATCCACATCCCATGAAACAGGAGAATTGTTTTCTGGGTTTGACATACAAAACCACCTGGCCTCAGATGAATTCCACTCAATCTCCAAATTGAATGAGAATCTGAGGTCAGAATACAGAATTCCTGGTCTGTGTAACGACAGATCTCTGCTCCTGGTGCCTTGATCCTACCCTGATTAAAGCGGAAGGGAAAGGTCAATAATAAATGGCATTAGGTAGAAAATCAGAACTCCAGCCAGGAGGATTTCTGAGTGTGCAGCATTAGTTGTGCTGTTCATTTGGAGAGAGCAAGGAGCCCCTCTTCCTTCAAAACACGGAATTTGCCTGGGAGAGGTAGAAACCCAAGGGCAAGTCACTGATCTCAGCCAAGCAGGGTAATTGTTTGGACCCTGAATCCCCACATAACCAAGAGTGTCTAGTACTGGTACACACAGAAATATGGGATAAGTAAGGGTGAATCCATCTGCTTGTGTCTATTTGTCTGTCTCTATCCCTTCTTTTCCTCTCCTCCCTCAATTCCATCTTGGACTAAAGACCTTATCCCTCCAAACAACCTGTTAGAAACTAAACTACTTCTAGGTAAAATTCCAGCTTGAATGATGAAAATTTCAGCATTTTCAAAAGACAAAAGAAAGAAAGATTCTTAAAAAGTCTAGGAATAAATATTTGAAATCCCTATTATTATGTACACAACAGCAGCTGCTGGAGCACAATTTTATCCCGTGGCTTTGTTATCTCCCTCATCACAGACAAGGAACTCTGTCACTCACCAAGGAAGCTACACAAGAAACAGCCACCTCCATGCCCAATAACAAACCCCAGGAGATGCCTGTGCAGAGCAGACGAAGCTTTTCCCATTGGAGGAGGAGAGCAAGGATGAGGGACACCCACAGATGCACAGGGGTGTGCAGGGCGTGCTCACCTTGTCCTGACAGCTCATGGCTGCTGGGAATTGTCAGGAGAGGCCACCACCTGGATCCGCCTTCATCTCTTCAAGGAGCTGAGGGGGCCAATGCCTCCTGGCCAGGAGTTGGCCTTTAGGGCAGGGCTGGGGATGGAGCCCTGTGTCAGTCACTGCTTGTTGTGTGCTCTTCCAAACCATCCATTCCCATCTCCCTGTGGCAGCTCCTTCATCGAGCGTGATCTGAGCTTTGGGGTTGCAGTGAAACCCAAAGTCTTGGCAAATTCCTCATTCCTCTGGATTTTAAAGAGGACATCTCTGCAGGTCTGGGAGTCCACACTGAAAACTGGCCACTGCTTAACAGACATGAGCACTTTGCCCTAAAAATAGTTAGCGGCGCATAAAGGACTGGAGTAACCAGAGACAACACTTCTGAATTCAGCTCTGAGCACTGTTTACCCCTTAGGATATCCAGTAATGTTTCCTTCCAGGAGTAACTACCAGGAGATATCCACACATCTGCCTGGCTTGCAAGGATGTCAGGAGAAAAGCTCTCAACAAAGAGCTGTGTCTTACATCACACCCCAGATGCAGGAGGCCTCGGGGCTTTGGCATACCTTTGTGAGGAGCAAATTCCTGAGTCAAGGGCTCTCTCTTCTCAGGAACACCCTGTCCTCCAGCACCAACACTCTTAATCCACAGCCCCATCAGGCAGAACTTCCCACCACCCACAATTCCTGGGTGATGGAGTGAATTCTGTTTATACCCAGATACACCACTGGCAACCAATTAATTACTTCGGCTTAGCCCAGAAGCAAAAGTAATGGAGTGAGAGTCAGAGCCATTTCTCAGGGCTGAGTTCCCAATATCTCTCTCTCAAAAGAAAAAAGGAAAAAAAAAAGACTAAGAAAAAAAAGAATAAGGAAAAAAAAGAATAAGAAAAAAAAGAAAAAGCAAAAGAAATATAAGAAAAAAAGAAAAAGATGAAAAAGAAAAAGAAAAAGAAAAAGAAAAAGAAAAAGAAAAAGAAAAAGAAAAAGAAAAAGAAAAAGAAAAAGAAAAAGAAAAAGAAAAAGAAAAAGAAAAAAAAAGAAAAAGAAAAAAGAAAAAGAAAAAGAAAAAAGAAAAAGAAAAAGAAAAAGAAAAAGAAAAAGAAAAAGAAAAAGAAAAAGAAAAAGAAAAAGAAAAAGAAAAAGAAAAAGAAAAAGAAAAAGAAAAAGATTGCACGGTTAGCACACTGAAGTGCTCTAAGACTCATAATTAAAAGCCTGGATCCACTCATTATTTTCCTTTTCAGAACTGAATAAACTGGGATCTGCCATTACTTCCAGACCCAAAATGCAAACTGTGAGCCTTTATTTTGCAGCCCTGGGGTTTCAGATTCTCGAGGTGTTCTTGTGTATTGCCCTGTTGCAATTTCAGCTGAATAGTCCCATTTTTTCTGTCCTGGTTATCTTTAAGAGATTCATCAGAACAATCCAGATTGGTTTTGTGACTTTAGGTGCATATTAGTGATGCAAGATAGCATTTCAGCTGGACACAATTTTTAGAAGAGGGAGACTCCATTTTCACTTATTTTTTTAGGTTCATCCCCAAAAGAAAGCCAACCCCTGCCCTGTTTTGGGTAGGTGGAGGAGAAAAATAGATATAATGGGCATGTACCAAAAGATGTCCTGCAGAATCAGGCTCATTTTTTCTGGCAGGAGGGGCTGCAGTGTCTGAAAAAAAAACAGAAGGAAAGGCCCACCAAGAACGAACCCAGGAAAACCCAAAAAGGCCCATCTGAAAGGCAAGAGGTGAATTAGGAGCACTGCTGCCCTGTCCCACCAGCCAGAGCCCATTCCCTGTGTGGAACAGCCCGTGTTCAGGTGTCAGCTGGGAGGAGTGAGCTCCCTTTGGGATGTGGCAGCCAGACTGGTGTTGTGACTGTGGCATTTGCTTTTCCCTGGCCCCCACATGCCAGGTGCTGCCCTTCCAATCCTAATCCATCCCCGTGCTGCAGTGCCCTGTCCTGCCTTCCTGCACAGCACCACAAGCAGCTGCTGGGTTTCCATTATGATCAAGAGAAAGATGATGATCTTATGGCCACAGGTCAGGATCAGAGGCTGGAATCTGTGCCCTATTCCAGCCAAGGCTGTTGGGGGAATTATCTAAGCTTTCCATAATTCCTTGTAAAGAAATGTTACATTTGGAGATGAGGGCATTATCATACTTCCTTCCCCCTTGGAATTAAATATCTGTCCATTCTTTGTGAGATGCCAAGGGATTGAAATCCCACACACTGCAGATACTTTTGGCTGGATTTTATACCTAGAGGGTCCCATTGCTTTTCTGTGTCCTGTCATCAAAGCTGCATCAGAAAAGTGGATTTCTCTGTGTGTTCACCTGAAACACAAAGCCTGTACATGGATGTGGCTCTGCTCATCCCGTTTTAGCCCTTTCAGTTCAGCCAACAAAATCACTCCTGGTTCAGCTTACTCCTGCAAGCGTGTGGGGCACTGACCCAAATATCTCAAAGCGAAGTCACCACTGTTTTGCAAAACCCGGGCTCGTTTTTTCTGACCAGTGTCCCATTTCAGCTACGAAAAATTGCTGTCTCAAGGTGCAAATACCACTTTTCATCAGTGTAACAACAAACAATGCAGGGCTGTAGCTCATTTAATTAAGGAGCCTAATTTCGCTCAATTGTCCACTAAGGCATTGCACAGGTGTTCCATTTCAGAGGCATTAGGACATGGTGCTCTAAGCCTAAAAGCTAATTTTTAACTTAACCTAATAATGTCAGTAATAACTACCTGTGATTACTGCCTTGTGAATCAGAACCTATGATACTTAAAATAATTAGCATCAAAGCCTAACTAGTAGCTTGCTAAATTCATTATCAGCCATAAACCATCAGTGCTGAATTGAACTCTAAACTGAAGGTTGGCCAGGGCTCCCCCTCTACCCCATTTCAACAAACCTGATTTGGAAATGCAGTTAAAAGTTTTGGTCACCAATCCTTTCTCAAAAGAAGAAACTGTGGTATTAGTACAAAATACAATTTGATTAAAAACCACGGGCTATTTTATGAGGTCCCTGTTGTGTTTGGAGCACGTGTTCCCCAGACTGTGGAACTGCTGCAGGAATTACTACACCAGCCCAAACCCTCTGACAGTGAAGCCCATAAAGCTCTTAGTGGACATCTCTGGGGGCTTCAGAGGGTGACAACAAACCAGCTGGATTAGGGAAAGGAGGCTTGGGTAAACCTTAACACAGAAGATTCCTCAATGCCTCTCCACCCCAAGAGGGTATTTATCCTCATGGTTTCTCCATCTCTTTATGACAGTCAACCTTCCTTCCAAGGTCACATGGAGACTCAACTGCCCTCTGTCTCTGGGAAGGAGTTGCCCGTTCCGTAGGAGTGACCGGTCACTCCTGTGAGCCAGCGAAACATAAACCTTCCTCAAAACACACTCCACAGCACAGGAGGAGAGAGAAGGGCTTTGAAGTGCAGCTCTTCCTCTTGGATGCAGCAGGAAGAGGTGGGATCCCAGCGAGTGCCTGTGAGCAGCCCGTAATTAGGGACATGAAAGCGGGATGGCTCGGCGGAGGTCGGGCTCCCTCAGCAGCGCGTGGTCCGTCGGCCGTTCCCCAGGGACCCTCCGGCTGGCCCGGAACCCTCTCATTTTGCGGCTAACACGCCTGCTGCTAACAACTGCGACTGTGAGCTGCTGCTCTGCAGCTCCCACCGCGGTGGAGGGCTCGGGAGCCGCACCCTGACAGGCACACGCACACAGCCCGGGCTGGTGGCTGCAGCACCCCTGGCAGCAACTCCGCCTGGGAACCAGAGCGCGAACCAGCGGGGAAAGCTGCTGGGACTGGCTGGAATCACTTATCCTGATATGTACCGCGGAGCAGAACAACCAGAGCACCGGTCCCGGAGTAATAAACAATATTTCAGGTATTACTAACATGTGGGAGAGCGGTGCTGATGAAAGATTTGTAGTTGTTATTAATATCTGTTGAGTCCAAGCTGAGACCTGAAGCTCAGTCTGCTCTTGAACATTCTCCAGGTGCTCAGATTTCCTGATGTGGATCTGCCTGACAAAATAACCAACAACAACAACAACAACAACAAAGGCCTGAAAACATGCCATTGATTTGGGGGAGAATTTCCTCCTCGCATCCAGGAAAGTTCAGAGAAGAAATCACGGGGATGCAGAGCTGTTAATACCTTCTCACAAGCTTTCCCACCCACAGAATGAAAAGCAAAAACCAGTTGGCTTTCGGGTATAAACCAAACTAGAAACAGGGAAGGGAAACCTACCAAGTACCCACAAGGAGTTTGGCTAAAGAACTGTGATGCTTCTGAACATTTGACTTGATGTTCTCCCACAGAAAATCAGAGGGAGGCTAAAGCCTAAACATTCAGTTGCTTTCAAAAAAGCTACTTTAAGCCAGTTTGGGAGATTGTGCAAATTTTGTCCTGATGCAATAAAAAAACCCCATATATCCTCAGTTTCAATCACATTGGAAGTCATATATCCTAAATGTCCTTTCTTTTCTTATTTATCCCAGCTGGCACATTATCACAGCCCAACGTGAGTGAGTCTCTCTAAGACCAGTCATGGTCTGTACACGTGGAAATGATCCTTAAGAAAAAAAATTCCCGGACTGAAGAAGTTAGGAAATATTTTTGGGGGCTTATAAAGATCCTGTAGATCATTCTAGGTTTTGTTAGAACATAACATTGCTTTGGGTGGCTCTGGCTGTGCTGGAAAAGGCTCTCTGTGTGTTCTCAAAAGATCCCAGAGGAGGTTTTATATGATTATGAACATCACAGCCAATATTCCCCTGGACTATTAGACTTTTATTTTGTTTCTATTATTAATTACATTAATTACTAGCTGTGTCCAGGGCTTCCAGCCTAAGCCTCCTGCACAGCCCTGGCTGCTCCAAGGTTTCCTTCCCTCTAGAACTGTCTTCTGCAAAGCCTGTTGGCCAAGCAGATCCTCCACTCCCTCACTCCTAGGTGGAGTTTGGAGCACTTCACCTGCCCTTACAAGTCAGCCAGCAGTAAGTCTGCAGCTCCCTGCAGGGCTCCAAAACCTCCTGCCAGGGTGGAGCAGGAAGAGGCTCCTGCAGTTCCCCTGCCAGCTCTCGGGAAAGATGTGCAGCACAAGGAATGGCAGTCGGGCACCCACAACTCCTCTGTGTCTCCACAAGTGGATTTCCATGTAGAAATCTTTGCATCCTCCCCACACAAAGCCACGCTGTGAGTTACATGCAGGACACCTGGACACACACGCTTTACAACCCCATTCCTTTTCCTCCCAACAATGGGATGTAACCAAAATGTTATTCATTGCAGCTTCATGGGATTTGACTCAGTGTAGAATGAAAATAATTTGACAGAAATTTAATAGTTTCCATCACTTAGAGAAACTGCCCATGGAGACCACTTTGCTTCGGGGTTTTGCTTTCTGGGCACCAGAGAAAGGGGCTGGGGTCTGGGGAGAAGAAATCACTCTCCACAACAGTTACTGTCATGGTGCTAATCTTCATCTTCCAACTCATCTTTGGACAGCAGCGTGGGAGAAACTGAAACACAGGGCAAAGACTCACATCTAAGCAAATAACATCAACAGCTGAGGTTTTTACACCACATTGGGCAGTGGCCATTGATGAAGGATTTCACTGCAGCCACAAACCTGTTGTTCCACCTCCCTCCATACACACATGTGTGCACAAACACACAGACTTTGGGGGCCAGCTCTTACAGGTCAGCCTTTCCACCTGCCCACAGTGCTTGGTGGTTCCAGTTGCTGTTTCAAGGAGGAAGAGGACGAGGCTGCAGCTCTCTGGGCTATGCCTCCCTCTCGAGATTGCCTTGAAGTGTTGTGGCACCCCTCTTCCTTGAACCTGCCAGCACTGGATCAACCTTCCCTCTGCCTGGGGCCCAGATCCTCAGGCAGTGGGAGCTGTTGCCACCTTGCTGGAGAACTGCTGTGGTGTCTCTGTGCCGTCCTAGTGGTGCAAAGAATCCTTTGAGAATCCTTTCAGGTGCTTTATTAATTACCAGGGAAGCCTGTAGATAGATTTTCATTGCATAACACAGCCAGCCTTAGGACCAAACCAGCATGGAGGTGTTTCACCAGAGCAGTCCCCTCCAGTTCCCAGGTCCAGGAGCTGAGCCAGACCTACATCTGAGCTCTGTGTCTCTCAGCTCTGATGCTTGGTGAGCCGAAGGGACTTGGGAGGTTCTCCATATTGCTTACAAGCATCCACCAAAACAACTGTAAATGAGTTGTGTTTCAAGTATGCAAGAACTTGCTTCTCCATGCCAAAAAGCGATTAGTGTTCTCAGGCTTCCAGCAATGCAAAGCAGAGTCTGAAACGTCCTGATGAGAGATAGATGCATTTCCTCTTAGACAATTAATATTAGGGGTGGGTTTTATTGCTATTCTTTTTTATGTTGTTAACATCCTGCCCTCTTTCCTGGTTCCTCCCAAAGAGCTACAATGCAATTTGCAAAACTCCCCTTTGTAAGATGTAAACATTTACTAAACATTGTCTTTCCACTTTGTATTATGACAAAAGAATAGAAGTCGAGATGTTAAATATATTTCTGTATTTGCATCTGAAAGCCCCAGGCCTTCCTGAACATGCTTGCAGATAACTTCCATTGTTTGCAGCACGTTACCTTTGCTGTAGATCATCAGCTCCATGGAAATCCAAGGGCGAGGTCTTTGCTGAAGCACGGCACAGGACCCGCTCACCACCCAGTGCCTTATGAATGACGATCATCCGTGTCATTCCAGCTCATCATTTCATTGGGACATGCACAGCCTGGCTCACGACCACACTGCTGGGCTTTGGAAACAAGAGCCTTGTTCTCCAGTGCACTTGCAGCTAAACCAGAGGTTGCAGCAGTGTCTGCAGTGGACATTCCTAGAGCTGCCGTGCCTTTGACAGCAAAGCCTTGGGTGGCTGGAGTGATCTGGCTGTCCCTGTGGGATAGATCTCACAGGGCTTGTGTCTCACAGCTGCAGGACAAACCAGGAGCTGCCCGAGCCTCCCAGGAGGGCAGCAAGTGCTGACGAACGCCGAGTGTAGCGCACAAACCACTGGCGAGCCAAAAATCCTCCCGAGTTTTCTCTGAAGCCAGAAACACCTGGAAACACTTCAATCACCTCCCTCACGTCTCCACTCGATAGAAGAAATCCAGTGGTTCCATCAACACTGCCTTTGCCAAAAGCCTTTGCAATGAAAACAGGACCTTAAACCTGGTTTGGGCGAAGTGTGGAGTGCCCAGAGCCTCCTTGTCCAGTCACCTTAAACCTCGCTCTGTGCCCCGAGCACACCTTGGCCCCCTTGGCCACAGCAGCAGCAGACCCACCCTGGTCTTGTTTTCCCTCCTCCTGTCTTTGCTTCTCTCTCTGCTTGCCATAAACACAACCCTGTGTTTCACAGATGGTAAGAGGTGGCACTATGTTCACCGATGTTGTAACGTCCTCCAAGGGTGTAAAATAAAACTAGTTTTCAGAACTGCATTTCATATCCCTAAGCAAATGCTTTTGCTTTCCCTCTCTTCCTTGTTACTTTGTGCATGTGTGTGCACATGCATTTTTTGAGGACTAAAGAGCATAATTTACCCCACTACACACACACACACACACACACATTCTTTAAGCGCGATTATTTGGAAAATTTCCAGTTAAAATTCCTACTAAATAAGAAAACGTAATTTAAAGAAGAACTGCTTAGGGCCACTTGGTATTCTTTTTTTTAAATAATATGAAATTCCAAAATGTGGTGGTGTAGGAAGAGATGCCCAGACTGACTCCCTGAGACTGATGTGACTTTGGGATATGAGTTTGCAAAACTGATTGAGACGAAGGAGCAAAGACTGAATTTTTTTCTAGAGCTACAGGAAAAGTTTCAGAGCAATCCTGCTTAAATCTTTTTAAAATCACACCACAACCACAGGGGCCATCTTCACGAAATTTTTGGAGGGAGGTGGGGCTGTTTGTTTGTTTTAAATAGCCTGTTAACCTCATCTTCTGCTGCAGACAAAGCCTTAGGCCAATCCTGCAAACACCTCTGGTATTGTTCAGAGCAGTTGCTTTTGCACCTGCCAGGAAATTTGTAAGATCAGAGACGCAGATCCACCTCCTGCAACCTCTTTGCCTTCCTGGAAACTCCCCCAGAATAGCTGACTGGGTAGGATTAGGCTCTCGCTTTGGAAGTTGATTATGTGATCTCTGTTTCTTCCAGCCTTGCCAGCCAGGGCTTACCTCCAGATGAGTATTTCAGCACGTGCTTAACCTTAAGCAATGAGATACTCATGCTTATAGTTAAGTACAGGCTTAAAAATTTTGTTGGAAGCAAATCACAAGCACATTCTTACATACTTCTCTGGGCTGGGCCTAACCAGAGTTCTCCTGTTAAAACAGTCTTTTTTCCTTTTTTTTTTCTTCTGACACTTATCCCATCACTGTAATTTCCCTCTTCAACCTCCCTCTCCAACTGCTTCATTCCAGTGAAACCAAGGGGAAATGGCATTTTCTTCTACAGCAAGTAAATCATAGTGGACAACAACTGTTAGATTGTGCACCAATTCGCAGGAAGAGGTAATATTATTTATTTAGATCAACCCAGGGTCTGTCCAAGATCTTGGACAGATTGCCTTTCATATAACTTGTTCTCTCATTGCACTGCACGACTCCACGGCACACAGCGAGGTTTTATGGGATGGGGGAAGCTGCCTACCCTGTTAAGAATCCAGGAAAAGAGAAGGAATGCAGCGCTGCTCCTGCCTAGCATAGAGTTAATATCCTTGCACATGAGCCATTTCACCTACAGCAAGAAGTGAAAGCATGCGACTACACCCAGCAAATGATCACAGAGCACCCTGCAGGGAATCTGCTTCCATTTCAAAGGGAGAGATCAAAACCCACAAAGAAGAGGAGGGGAAAAAAAAAAAAAAAGGAAAGAAAGAAAGAAAGAAAGAAAGAAAGATGCTCCCAGCCTGTGCATGAGATCAATGTTGGGCCCAACCTCAGAAGTTTTCAGAGAGGAAGGGAGAGATAGGGACAGAAGAATCACAGTGCCTGATTATTTATGTGCTGGGGGTTTGATCCTACACACCAAAATAAATGGGAGGTTTGCCACCAACTTCAATGGAAGCAGAAACAAGTCCTATCACCTTGAGGTTTATTGGCTGTCTGCAGAAAGTTTTAAAATTTATATAGAAATTAAATAGAGGATAATTTGACAGTTTAATGGTGACGTTGTGGGTTTTACATTAAAAGAGACACAAATTTATCCTTTGGGTTTTATGATTATTTTTTCCTGCCTGTTTTTTTTTTTTTTTTTTTAAAGAAGAATTCTCATGTTTCAAGGGAAGACTGATAAAACTGAGACATTCCTGTGCATGAGAAAAAAAAGAACTCACAGCTCAGGCCAGCCCTACATGCCTCACTCAAGGTTCAGTAGCTTAAAGCAGCTGGCATCAGTGGGAGCAGAGAATTAGCCATCCTGTAAGTGTTCCACTCCTCTGCCAAAACCAGAAAAGACTGTCCTAATTTGAACTATGCCAAATAGGGCATTTGACCATGAAAAATGACTTTAAAGAGCTGGGAAAAAAAAAATAATTCCTGTAATCAAATCCTGTATTTGGCACCCATCAGCTCGTCCGAAAAGTGAGGAATCTGCCCTGGGTGACAGAACTCAGGACTCCCTGCAGCTCCAGCTCCTCAGGAAGTCCAGACCCATGCAGAAAAACCTGAGTAAATGACTTCCCAACCCCTTGGTCACTTAATCATTAATTATTAAATTGATCTACTCACTGAAGGGAGCCAATGCCAGTGCAATGAGCTCGTCCACTCTGACTGAGTTTGGGCTCAGAAACCTGATGGAAAATATTAAAAGTAAGAACAATGATAGCATTTCCATCAATATGAAGCTTCTTAAAATCCTCTGTCTCCAGCTGGTTTGGTTCATTTTGCTGGAAATCCAAAGTCCTGTGAGTGGCAGCTCCTCATCTCCAAGCAGAACAGGACAGAACCCAGACTCTGCTCAGGATGTGACAGTCCAGCAGCTGCAAAGGGTGGGGAAGGCAGATGGGAAACGACGGAGCTGGTGAGTAACAGGAGAAATGCAGGACCACAGTAGCCACCCAGCACCACCTGCCACCTTAGGGAGCCCTTTTCCAACTGTCCCATTAGACTGTTGGATAAAGATCCAGGGATAAGACAGGGGATGCAAGTGGGATGGGAAGAAATGTCTGAGGTTCACCCAGGAATGAAAGATCTCTGGTTCTTCCTTCTCCTACTAAGAGATTCCACCCCCTAGGATTGTATTATTTCTTAGGAATATACAGGAGAATCCTTGGTCTGGGCAACAACAACAACAACAACAAAAACCTTTAAAATCAACTGTGAAAAATATATCATGACTAAAACTATTTCAATTTGTGCCATGTTCTGTGATGAGTTTTTTGGGTTTGGTTTGTTGTTTTTTTTTTTGATTGCTGGTTTGGGGGAGGAGGGAAGAGGAAGAACAGCAAAAACATTTCAAATCAACCTGAAAGGATCTTTTTTAATTTTCCCTGTCCCGAGGTTTTTCCACTTCAGTCAGCACACTGGAGAAATGGCTCACTCCTACAGCCCTGCCACTTCCAGCCCCCTGGCTGGAAAACTCAGGGTTTTCCAACAAGGAATGGCTGGAGTAGATATCAGCCCTGGGGTAGCAGGGCTGGAGTTTCCCTCCATGGGCCACCTGGACACCACGTTTGGCCCCGGAATTCCCCTGCTGGACCCGGACAGCTTGGGCAGGGAGCTCCGGCCGGTGGCTGCTCTGGAGAGGAGACAAGTCTCTGCTGCTGGATGCATAAGCTCCAATTTATACACAGCTTTGAAAGGCATCCAACGGTCTAATTGGGAGGCCCTTAAATTAAAGTGGGGATGGGATTTGGAATCCACTTTAGAGTCTGTGGTTTGGAGGGAAGCATGGGGATCCATTTCATCTGTGTTGATATCAAGGGAGCCCAATATAAATGTTTTCTGGCACTTTTATTCCTCCAGCCCTGGGGTTTACATGACGGTTTTTTGTTCAGGTTTTTTCTTTCCCTGTTGTTGTTTTTTTGCACTCTGAAGCCTCTTCCAAGTGTAATTTTGGAAGAGGTGTGTTATCATTGTCTGGGGCACCAGCATTTTCTCTCAGGTCTGGTTGCTGGACCACAGCCCTGTCCCACAGCCGTCACCTCACTGGTGACACCTTCCCTGCCCAGGTGGGACATCGGCACAGTTCCATGCAGGCAGAGCCTGGGGCTGTCTCTGTGTTCCCAAAGTGATGCCATCTGGGGAAGGGGATGTGCCAGGGAGTGGTGGGTGAGGAAAGCTGTGCCCATCACAGCAGCCTCAGGGCTGCTCCAGGGATGGTTCTCTCTCCCCGAGGCTCACTCTGGCATTTCCACAGTTCCACAGTGCCATGGCCTCTGGCCTGGGGTTTGGGAGACCTCTGGAATGGCTTTACTGCCTGCCCTCAGCAGGAAAGCTCTGCTACCCTGGGCCACAGCCTCAGAGGCTGATGCTGGGGGCAGGAGTGAGGGGGTGGACAGGACATGATCTTCCTTTGCACATCTGCTTTTAATTGGACTCTGCTGGAAAACTGCTGGAATATTGTAGCCATTTTGCATCAGTCCAAATCTGGCCCAGTGACAAGGACCCCATGTCCCATCACACTTCACTCCCAGCACAAACCAGCATTTTTCATTCCCTAGCCCAAGAAATGCAGATATTTCTATTCAGGGGATCCAGAAGCCAAAGGGGACACACATTTCCAACTTGTCCCACTATCACGAGTGACACACTTAAGGTGAAGGACTGCAAACCTCACCACCCAACACGCTTTTTGCTTGTAGAGCTGAGAGATAACCTCCAGCACAGCAGGAGAGGAGGGTTCCACGTGCTCTTCTCCACAAGCCCCCTCCCCAGTGCCAAAGCCCGGCCTGGCTGCAGCAAGGCTGGGCTGATTTACAGCCCTTCGGAGCTGACCTCGGCACACCGAGAGCGCTGGAACGTGTCAGCAGCTGCTAAATGTGGCCACTTCTGCCTCTAATCTTCTAATAAAATATTCAGCAAGCAACCAGAAGGAAAATGATTTGAGGGAGTGGGAGTTTTCCTAACTTTGTGTTTTTGCTGCCAGAACAGAGCGTTATTCCTCCTTGCCGCTTGAAGTGGTTTATGTTCACAAAAGCCCTGCAACAACAATGCCGTGCATGCGCAGGAAATTCCCTTCACGTCCCGGTGACACGAGGAGGAGGAACGGGGAGCGTACAACGCATGGAAAGATATAAACACGAGAAATGACCTCATCTGTGCCAATGTTCTGAATGATTGTGTATGTTTGTGGCCAGAATTTCTCCCGTTGGCCTTGTTTTTGCTGTGCCCCCAGTGTGCTGTGTGCTCTGATCAAAAAACAGGATAGTGCCACTAAATGAGACTTGGCCTCGTATCATGTGCTTTCCCTCCAACTAACTCCTAAACCTCCTCCCTGGCCAAGCTCCACAGTCACTCCCATTCTCCTGGAGCTGGGAGTGCAGGTCAACTTTGGCCCCTGTCCCCACGGGGAGCAACTGTGCATGTTGGATGCTCTGGTAGAAATTCCCTGGTGGGAATTACACACATATGAAAATAAGGGATAAGCTTGAGGTTAAAGTCCTGGCATGAGATGCAGAAAAACTCGCCCTCAGCTCCCAGCTCTCCCTCAGTGACACCTGGCTAATCCTGGGAGTACAGGGATTACCTCCATCCTGCAGCTGCAGCACAGCAAAGTGTTCCTGGTGTTTCTCACCCCTCCAGAAAAGCAGGTTGGGACACTCCATCCCCCCTTCCTGTGAGTGACCCCAGAGCTGTGCATCACTCGGGATGATCCATAGGTGAACACACCTTAGCCCTACGCCAGCTCTTCCTGGCCAGTGAGTCACAAATCCACGGACATCCCAACCAGAGATGGCTGAACTGCCACGCTTTATTTTGCAAGAAGCTGTAACATTTTGTGAGTGTCTGTGCATGGGATTAGCTTCAGAAAGACAATTTGCCACAGAAAGGAAATTACTCAGAACGTTTTGTTTCATTTTAAGGGGAGAAAAAAAAAAGTGAAACCCTTCCACAAGGTTTGTTTCCTTGTGAAACAAATAAATATCTGGCTCCTTTGACACCTGAGTACTTGCCACTTTACCCTGCCCTGGGGTCACAATAAACATCAGGGACCCCGAGAGCAGACTGGGGAAATCCCAGGATGTCAGGCCTTGGAGCAGGGCACAGAGCATGGGATGCCCCCACTCCAATGGTTTCCTGCCCAGGGGCAGCAGAGGTGGAAGCTTCCCCTGGAGCTACATCCCATCAATCTTTGTGCCTGGAAAAAAAAGTGCCCAAGAGGTTACCCTGAAACTATTGCCTTGAGGGGCCCTGGTTGTTCAGCTGAGGCACTTGGCTCTGGAGAGCCTCAATCCAAGCACCAAATGTTGGCCAACGACCTCCACATGCTCCTGGCTCCTCATCCAGGATCATCCCTGCCTGTGGAGTGCACAGCACCCATCTGCCTGCACCACACAGCGAGGCAGGACAGCACAGCTGTCCCATTCTCCCAGGAAAAGGTGTCTGTCCTTTGGTTTCCTGCCTCCTGCTCCTTTGCCAGTCCCCTCCTTCATTAAATTAACACCTCGTTATAAAATGCAAGCTGCTTTGTTCCTGCAAATGGTGCTGGAGGGTGTTTACTTTTCTAATGAATATCCTGTGTAGAATGGAAATCTGTCCCTGGCAGTCCTTAACAAGTGCTTCATTAAGCTGTTTGAAAAAATGTTCCTTTCTGTTCTCCTTTGAACAGGTTATGCTTTGCTCTTTTAAGCTAGTTTTTGGCTGCTTCCCCATACCTGAGAGGATGGGTGGAGAGGTGGCCATCTGCTCCCAGAGCAAGCAGCTTTTTTTTAATCCTCAGCAACAGGAAATGTTCTGATAGACAGTGCAGCCTCTCCACCAGGTAAAACAGCATCCCTGTGCTCACAGGAATAGTCTGGCACCAAGGCAGTGCCCAGTTCAGCACAGAGAGAGAGCAGCACTCACCTGCCAGTGGAGCTGTGGGGTTCACACTCTCATAGGACTAGTACAAAACTAGGGGGTTCAACAGTAAAGCAGAAATGTGAAAGGTGGGGGGTGGTGCATGTAGGGGCCAGATGACCAAAGGGATGTAATTTCTGCTTGGAATTAGGCATCAACTTCAAAAAAAAAAGTCTTGAGGGTAAAACTCTCAAGAGCAGAGCCTTGGTTTTAAGTGGGATTTTGTCTGTGTTAGCAATGACAAATAAAATTGCTTATAATTCTTTTGAACAGAGCTCAGTTTGAAAAGTGAAAGCTTTGGGATAAAAGTGGGTTTGGTGAAGCTTCTTCCCTAATCAGTAATGGAAGTAGGTACAACACATGTCTTTCACCCAAAACCTAAGGAAAGCTCACAGAAGGACAGAAAGCACAAGGAGCATCCTTATAGGGCTGGCCCCTCTTTTAGGAGGGACATCTTTCAGTGCAGAGATGCCAATACAATGCAGGTCTGACAAAAGCACAGAAGATCCACATTTCAGTAAGTGTGTTGTCAATGCCACTGGTGGCTTGGCCCTTGGTATCTTCACCACACAGCTCAGCACCGGCCACACAGCCTTGGTCTTGGAGGGCAGGGCTTGAACTCTCTGCCCTTCAGATGCTTGCTTTGCCCAGCACACAGCTTACAAACCTGAGGGGAAATGTTTGCTCTGAATTGGACCCTCCAACAGCATTTAAACCAAATGTTTTAAAGGAATGGGGGGTTGTGTGTGCGTTTTGGGGTGTTTGGGTGGGTTGAGGTGTTTTTTCTGTCCAGTGTTATCTGACAGTGGTTTCAGAGATAACAATGGGCTGTTTGGAAAGGTGGGTAAAGTGGAAAGAAGTACTGGAAAGTCTGCATGAAAAAAATAATGGCACTATTCAGACGCTAAGCTACTAAATTCAACTGCTCCACATAAATACTCATTTGACTTGGAAAGTTTTCCTTACAGAGGATACAGTGAGTTTGATGGAAAGACTGGTATTCCAGCAGTGGCTCCACTTTCCCTTTGCTCCATCCATTAGTTAGTTCAAAAGAGAGAAAAAGGAATTCATCTGCCACTGGCCATTGAAAGGAAGTGTCATTTAGAAACCACAATGTTGAAAGCAGAGGAAAAATAGCTGAAGTGCCCCAAAAGACCAGAGACAGAGCAAGGTGGATCACGTCAAGCATTTCTCTTAGCAAACCCCGGATCCCGTTTCTCTTACCAAAACCTGAATCCAAATTCCAGCCACCAATATGGGAGAGGGATTGTTCCAAACCAAGATGAAACAAAAAGTTGTCTGGGAGAAACAAATTTCTAGAATAAATACATAAGTCCAGTCTCAAAGTCTACAAGCCTAAATCCGAGAATCTCTGTTTTCCCTGTGGCCAGATGAGTCCAGCTGGTACATCCATAGGGACCTCAAGCACTCAGACTGAACGAGCACTGCCATTATCTATTAATATATGGACCAGGATTAAATACTTATAAAACAGGATGGCCTTCACCCTGCCCTAGGTGACCCGTAGCCATTAGGAATAGCTTTCCCAAAACCACTGGAGTCACATCTCTTGTAACTGAGATTAGAATCTAATGTGGCACATCTGAAGACTTTTTTGTCGCTCTCCGCTTTATATGAGCTGATAAGGAGCCTCTGTCATAAACTTGGACAAATGTGTCACCTAACAACTGTGTTTGCATCTCTACCTATTGTTCATCTATTGGGTCAAAAATGGCAAATTTGACTTCCTGACTATACATACACCCAAAAGAGGGTGAGAGAATTACACTAAGACTTGCTTAAAAATGCTACTTCCAGGATTTTTTTTCCTCTGAATTGCAGTGGGTGTTTATCAGCCCCATGTGCTGTGGGAACAAAGGCAAAAAGTGCCATCTGGATTCAAAAGGTTGTACTTTACTCACATGTTGCTCTTACTCTGTAGTGTAAGGTTACACAGGGAGCAGGACAGGGCAGAGGTGGGACTGTCCTCCTTACCACCAGTCCTGCAAACCCACCCACGTCAGAATGTGAGCCTGAGCACTATTTAATACACATTAAAAAACCAGCTCCAAAGGCAGGCAGGAAGCAGAACTTATCAACCCTGTTCCTGAAGAGGAAGGGAAGGCAGGACATCATGAAGAACCTCTTGCTCCCTATTCCTGCATGCCTTTCAAAACAAGATCTGGAATAGGTTTTATTGGACCTCTGAACATCTCTTCAAGGTTGGTTAATGAAGCACAGCTATTGCCAGAGGCATCAGCAGAAAACTTGTCAACCCACCTCACATTCTGTTCTCTTGCCATAAATATTTGGGGAAAAAAAGTGGAATAGTGCATGCAAAGGTCTCTCCAAGGTTTTGGAAATTCATACACACTCCTCACCCAGCCAGGCCTGCAGGAACTTCACAGTAATTACATTAAAGAAATCCTCTGTGACCCCTCAGCAGCAAAGTTCACTTGGCCAAGCTCCCCCCAGGATGGTGACTGGGAGCAGTCCTGGCATCACAGTGGGATCAGCACTGCCATGGCCAATGCTACTCCTCTGGGCATGCCAAGAGCCATGATCTCTGGGAATTCATGCCAGGGAGTCTGCCATCTCCCTGTTTATTCCAGCTGGGCAAATCAAACCACATGGAGTTTGTGGTTTGAAATAAGCCCACGTTCACCAGGCTATCGTCAGTCAACAACCGTGTGGAGCTTTGTAGCTGTACCCTATTTGGAAATACCTGGGTGTTCCTCATGGGGAGAGAGAGGGAAGAGGAGTTTGTTCTTAAGCCAAATGAAAAAATGGTACAAGAAGGGAAAGAATCAAGGAGGCAGACAAGCAGTAAGCTCATCAAGAAGCAGAACTGATAAAAGAAACCCAGAGTTGTCCTCCCTGACAGCAGAGGAATCCAAACATCACCCCAGCATGTTTATATCAGCAGAGAAAAAGGAGCACCCTAATGGCTCTGTGAGCCCCCTTTCCTTAACTGAATTCCTACTGACTTCCTGCACCTGGGTGGAAAAGGCATGGTGAATAGGGAATACCCCAGTATCTCCTACAGAGAATGACAACAACTTGAGGTGCTCCAGAAACTGGAAAAGCAGGATATTGGATGGTGAAGGAGACAAAGTGTAAGCTCAGAGCTACACAATAGCTCTCTGTGGCCCTTCCTACACCCTATTCCCTTTCCCCAACACACCATCATCTCATCCCTCTTTCAGCTTCTCAAAAACATGGATCAGAAATCCCAGCTGCTAGTTTTCTACATAATTTTGTAAAAAAACACAAGGACAAAACCCAGCAGGTTTTCCTGCAGTGCTGCAGAACAACCCCACTATTGCGAGTCAGCTTTCACGAGGCTCATAACGTGGGATGAACTCGTCCCTTTGCTCACTCCACTGCAGCTCAAATCCTGCCCCCAGCTCTGAGGGCTGCCCTTCAGGGCCTCCCCAGGGGCCCTGGGTTTTACCTGGAGACAGGAACAGTGTGTTGCCACACCTGGAGGGAGAGGGCTGCTGGCACAGCAGGGACACCTGCCCCAGGGATGCTGTTCTCAGTCAGAGCTACAGTGATGCCAGAAAGTCCCAAACCCTTCTTTCAGCTTTTATTTTCCCTCCCTTCCCCTTGGATCTTTTTTCAGTCAAATCTTTCCAAGGAACTCTTATTTTTGCAAGAACTCTGATATCATTCCTGTTTGATGATAAACATTTATAAGCCAAAGCATAATTCCAAATACTTAGCCCTTAGTTAAACACTAGAAAGTAAAGGTCAAACTGTAAACATCAGTATTTTTGTAAAGATTGTGCACATTCATGTTTGGAATTCTTGTTTTCCTTAAGTAAACCCCAGGCAAGAGATAACAGATGCCTAATTTCAAAGATCCTGAAACTTCTAATTTGGCACGCAGTGGCATGGCTGTGATGACGTTCACAGCAGCTCTCCCTGAAGCCTTCACACATGAAAAATTAAAGTGGAGAGAGTTGTTTTATTTAAATCAAACCTATTTTCAGCAACCTTTTATCCAGCCATAAACTGCTGTGCAGCAAAAGATCAACATCCAAGTTTTCTTCCTAATAACAAGCCACTAACACAGTTCTGCCTCAAAGGGCCATTAGGAAAGTATTTTTTTGCTGGGGGGTGTATAGGGACATTTGCTGCTCACAAAACAGATAAAGGTGACTTGATGTTCTTGCAAAGGTGAGGAAAAGGCAGAATTATGGGAAATGGAGCAATTTTACCTCCCCTCATGCATTTGCATGATGACACAGCCTGTAGGGATGTGACCACACTCCCGTTTTCCCGGCAGGGTGCTCACCCTGGCCTTGGCCATGGGATCAGTGCAACCAGGCATGCCAGAGACTTTTCATTTTTCAGAGTTCTACAGTGGTATTTTATACACCTCAGTTCTCCTGAGCTTCTGTTGCACGTGGGACTGCTCAGGTTTTCAGGTCAGTACCCTGGGTCTTGAGTCAGACACCCAGAATATGAGGAACATTTAAATGAGTGATCACCCATGAAGAGTTTGGTTTAAGTAACTTGCCTGGAATCACTCTGGCAGAAGCACTGAAAGTGCTAATTCCCTAGTGAACATCTGAACAGCCTTTAATATGTTTTCCTCTTTCCACAAACCCCCACCTCACTCACCATCCATCTTCCCACTCCTGCCAGAAACGGGGCAGAGATCCTTGGACAATGGTGTCTTTTACCACGTAACCCTGATTCATTCCCCAAGCAGGTCTGTAATTGTAGTGGTCTAATTAAAGACTGTATCATAACACAGAAGATGGGAGCAGGGCTGGGAAGAGAATTAAAGTCGCAAGATAATTTTGGTACATCCTCAATGTTTTTAAATACAGTTTGCACACACACACGTGTGTGTGTGTCTGTGTGTGTGTGTGTGTGTGTGTGATGCCCTTGGCTTCAAAAAAAAAAAATCAAAACGAAGCTACAAAAATCCACTGCAACTTCCAGCAGGGCTGGGACCCTTGGAGTTGCTGAAGAGACTCCCAGTAGTTCAAGCTCACCAAGTACCTGTGTGAAGGAGAGCACGTGGCCTTCGCTGTGCAGACAAGAGGGGGCTGAGCACACACTTTGGGGACTTTGCAGAAGGGCAAAGTGCAGGAGTCGCCAAATCCACTTCAGCAATCTGGAAGGAAACGTGCTGAACATACACTCCTCTACCCCCTCCCCAAAACACAGAAGTCTCTTGCTCCCTTTTCTACTCTATTCCATATGTACTGATGGAGGGGATGAGGAGCTACTTGCAAACATCTCTCCCCTCCTGCAAGCGCCGAGGGAGATCCTCAACCAGACACACAGGCGTTCCTGAGGTTCCTCCCACCCTGGAAACACAGCTGGAATTACAACACAATCCCTCTTCTCGCCTGTCCCGAGGGACAGACCCCTCCTGGGTGGGGGCTGTGGGAGAGCAGCAGGAGGAACCCCCGCCGGCTCTGCAAAGCCCAGATTTCCCCCTCAAACACTAGCCGAGCACATGCAAGTGGAGAGGTTCGAAATGTTCATTAAGTGGCCGAGTTTGGCAGGAAAACAAAGTGAAAGTCACTTTCCTGCCAAATCTCAACAGCACGGTGGTGCTAGAGCTGCTCAAATTGGTGGGTATCTCACTGTTTCGAGGCAAGAAAAGCTTCTTTTTTTCCTTTTTTCCAAAAGCCGGCGGTGCCAGTCCCACATCAGCCACACACATATGTGCACAAACACCCACACAGAGCAGCACTGCCACTGCAACTTCTGCACCGTCAAGCAAAGAGATGGGTTAGCCCTGATTTACAGCAAATGTCTGGGAGGTTTTAGATTTCAGATCCACCCATCATAATAACAGAAAACCCCGCAATGGCTGAAATTCCTTCCTGTAATGCTTCAAAAAGTATTTCCACTATATCTGTCCACGTGCCACCAATAAGGATTACTTTTGTACCAGTCTAGCCATGGGTGTGTGCTTGGGTTTTTTAATATTATTACTTCTGATCAGCTGTCAAGCAAGAGGTTTGGGTTTTGTCTATTTTTTTTTTTACTTTTCCCTCACTGGATTGAACAGCTCATCACCTGCCTGCTTTCATTTTAGACTCACACAGTTGTCTACATTTTCTTTGCAGACCCACTGTTAAATAATAGGCAAATAACAAATGTGCTAAAAAAAGCTGCAAGTGGATTAATTTGGAATAGACACAGTAGACAAGAGTACAGGCCTTTGTGTTTAAGCTGTTAGGAACAAATATCCATCTTGTTAAATATGATGTACGTCCAAAAGCAAATTAACTGTCCATATTTGGTTCTACAAAAGGAAGCCACCTCGGAGACTGGGTCTACCAGCAAAATCTGGTTTTACTGGTCTCATGTTGGACAGCAAAGTTGGCAGCAGCTGCCAAAGCTGGGACTTCAAAGAATAGAGGATTTGCTGGAAAAGATTCAGCCAAGTCCATTCCAGAAGCTCTTCCCTGACCCTACTACAGCACCAGCTACACAAGAGGGACGAGAAAAAATATTATTCTTCCTGTCTATTACGTACACTTTTTGGGCTTGAGAGTACAATTATTTTCCTGAATAATTACAAAATTAGTGACTAATATACACACTTTTGTTAATTCAGACTAATTGCTTTTTCACAGTTGTGTTTAAGCTCTCAGCAAAGACTGTCCACAGATGTCTCTTTTCTCCCTGGGATACGACTAAAGAACAAAGAAATTGAACCAAATATGATTAAACAATGGCAAAGGAGTGTACAGTTTTACCAGACAGAAACATTAATAAATAATGGTATTTCTCTCCCTCTTTTCTATCAAAGGAATTTTTTAGGGCTAGACAGAAACCAGCTCTTTTTCGGAAAGCTTTAAGAAAAAACCTCAGGACATTTGCACCTCAATTGCTATTCAAATATTACAGATATACCCTGAAAGTCATGAAACTTTTACCTTTGGTGACTACTTGAACAGATCACTAGAGCAGCATAAAATGGAAATGCTTTCAGGAAATGGGTAAGAAACTAACAAACAGCAAAGAAAAAAAATAAGGGGTTCTACATAAAATACAGTATCAGTTGAAATAATCCCAGGGGAAAATTCTCATTCAGTTCTGCATTCAGCTCTCCCAGGGCCTTCCTCCTTTCTCAAAACAAGTATTTCCACTTCAAGCAAAGGTAAAACAGAAAACAAGAGGCAACATAAATGAGCCTGATTTTCCAGAAGATCCAAATCATGGCCAGTGAAAGAAATTCCTCCTGAAGCCATGTCCACCTAGAACCCAAACCTCAAGACACTCAGTGTTGCTATTCAGACCTGAAGTGCCGGCCAAGGTTTTCATTTCACTCGATGATTATTATTCTGAGGCAGCAAATCATGCTTGCACAACCACCTGGAAATCCATGGATCCCTGCTGGCTTGAGAGTCCGACGGGGAGAGGGGAGCAACCAAGCTTTGTGATAAACACATTTTGGAGTTTACAGATCTTCCACCAGAAGTCTGGGGGGAAACCTTTGGCTGTTTGCTTTGGTACACACACTGCAGGATGAGTTTGTGACAAAAGCCATGAATGTTGGACATCCGAGGCTGGAGTGTGACCTCCCAGAGCTCAGTTACACGTTAACTACGAGAACAATCCCCAGGTGGTTTGGGTTTCCCCATATTTGGCTGGAATGAACCAAAACCCATCCAAAGGCTGTCCCGGTGTGAGCCGGTCCCAGCTGGATTGAGCACTCCTGCAGCCGACGTTCCCCTTCAGCATCACTGGAGTTTGGGAGCTTTGCTTTGGTGACCTGTGGCCTTTCTTTCTTCCCACCCGCCTCATTCTTTCTTTCTTTGCTATGTATGTTAATTTGGGGAAAATCATAGCCTAGGGCAACACACCTGACTGCTTCCCACCCCAAAATCATTTACCATTTAATGCACGGTTACATTCATTCTTCTGCCTTTATAGTTCCCTAATGAGCTTGAACTGCAATTAACAAAATGATTGTGTTCACTTTAGTACAATGCACCTGCAAATACCAGGATGGGAAGTCATATTTAAAACACAAAAATACAGCCAGTACATATTCCAGCACAAGCCTGATATTCCAGCATGGGCTTGTATTTTAACAGGTGCCAGTGGCTGCCAAATACTTTGCTGTCTTTTTAAAAGATTTTAATTGGTCATAGATGTCCTTGTATCATCTTCTTGTCCATTTGGTGAGAAAAAAAATAAAAAATACTTTATTTCTCTACTGAAATAATCTCCTATCCTGTACTGAACAATTTTTGTTGTAAAAGTTCAGGTTAAAGCTACCTTTAAGGTCTCTCCTGTACACACAGATACTTTTTAACCCATTGTTAGGATTCACTCAAAGCTGATATTTATGAGAAAAAAAAATGCCTGCCAGAAATAAATGATCAGTTATTATTTACATTATTTCGCTGATATTGGACAAAGTTTCTACAAGTAAATGACACTGATCTGCATACTGAGCACATCTCTTGCCTACATGTTTTTGATGATTTGGGGAAGCAGAAAAAAAAATAACTAGGTTTTCTCTTTTTCTTTGCTTGCCAAACAGAGCACAGACTGGAAATACCATGGTACACACAGGAACAAGAACCCACTACATTAACATTGCTGCATCCACTGCTCTTCCTCAGTGTTTTTTCTCTATGTCAAATGCTAAACCACTGATGCTGAGAAGAACTTTTTCCTTATATTCAGTCAGATATCCCTTTACCATAATGTGGGGCAGCTCCTCCTCTCCTTCCACTGTGCACCTCTGAGAAGAGTCTGACTCCATCCCCTCTGCACCCTCCTCGTGAGCCATGGCAGGGTGCTAAATCAGTCAGGGTTCCCCACCCCTCCTCACATGCCACCAGCCCAGCTGCCAGCCCACCACAGCTGCTCTGAGCTCTCCTCACTTTGCCAGTATTTCCACCCAAGAGTCCCAAACTGGATGTAGTATTCCAGTGGTATCACAACAAGCACAAGCAGAAGGGAATGGTCAGATCACTCCAGGGAATCCAGCACACAGCTGGCTGTCTTTCCTGCAGAAGCCAAGCTGCTGACACACTGGATGTGGGTCCACCAGGATTCCCAGCTCCCCAGGTGAGGAGAGGTTACCCCTGCACCTGAGCACAGGGTGTTTCTGGACCTTGCATTCATGTCTTGACCTTGCAGAGATTTTTGTTGGCCCATCCTTCCATCTCACTTCTCCAATGGTTCAGGGGTCGACTGATGAAGATGTTGAACAGCACCAGTCCCTCAGCAGCCCCTGATCCACCCTGACCAGCCCCAGGGGCTTGTAGGTGCCCCATTTACCTACAAGATCTTTAATTCCTTAATGCACATTCCATCTCTTCCCTCAAGCTCTGCCACCACGCACAGAGAGCTGGCAGCAGATCTTGCTCATGGAAACCATTGAACACTTGAGCCTTTCCCATGCTTTTCATCACCTGCCACATTCAGCAGAAGGCCCACATCTTCCCTGGCCTCCCTTGTGTTACATGCAGAAATAACCTGTTTACACTCCAAAAGCCTCATCAGTTCCAACTCCAGCTGAGCTTCAACTTTCCTAACTCTGTTCCTACATGCCCAGGCAACGTTTCTGTATTCCTCTTTGGTTGCTTGTCCCTGCTTCCACCTCCATACTCTTCCCTTTTGCATGTGAAATCAGTCAGGAGTTCCCCATTCCGTCAAGCTGGCCTCCTGCTATACCTGCTCAGCATCCTGAACATCAGGATGGACTGTTCCTGTGCTTTGAGGAGGCTGCCCTTGAAGATCAAGCAACTTTCATGGGTCTCTCTGCCCTCCAGGGCAGACTCCCAGGAGATGCTGCTTACCAGTTCCTTGAACAAGCCAAAGTCCACACGCTTGAAGTTTTGAGTGATTATTACATTACCTGCCTTTCCCGCTTCCCTCATGTTCTTAAACAACCATCTCATGACACTGCAGCCAAATCACCCCAAAACAGTTCTTCCTTGTTCAGGAGCATCAGGTCCAGCCCAGTTTTCCCATCAATCAGCTCATCCAGCATCAGCATCAAAATGTTGTGCCTCACCTATTCCATAAGTTTCCCAAATTTCTCATGCACCAGCACATGCCTTTCTAGGAGGTGTGAGAGGGGTTATGCTGAAAGGGTTTGGCCTACAGTCAGAAAAATGAACCCACTTCTTGATAACCAGCCTGTTGTGTGAGTTAACAGCAGAATATTCCTACTGGGGCTTTGTAAGTCGAGGTTCACCACTGGAAGCACACTGGAGGATCACAGCTGGAATCCATACCATGTAAATCACAAACACCTTTGAAAGAGGTCCACTTTGACAAATCCCATGGTCTCACTTGTGGAGGATGCCTGGAGTACTTTACACTGTGTAGAAATACAGGCAGTGCAACCCAGAAGTGTTCACTGGCAGCCAGTTTGGGGCTGCAGCTGAGCAGCACTGGCTCATTTTGGAACCTGGTAAGAAGAGGCATAACATGACCTACCTGAATGATGAAAGCTCCAAAGCCAGACAGTCCAGAGGGCAAGGCCAGGAAATGAGTAAAGCAAGAAACATTTCTGTACCTTGTGGGCCCAATCCCAGCATCAGTCAATTCCAGTGACTGCCAGGGACTTCAATCCTTTTAAAAATGACAGGATCTGCACAACTGCACATGAATAGCATTAGGAACCTGACACTGTCTTTTTAATGAACCTGGATACTGGCTGCACCTCTGCTGGTCTATAAATCAGGAGGCAAGTAGCTTTTTGACCTTTAGCCAAATTCCCACTGATGATGATCTTCCAACCCCCCGAAAGCAGAACAAGCAAAAGGCAAACCTGGCTTTCAGTATGAACTGGAGCCTGCAGTTTGCCTGGTGATGTAAATGAGTGCCTGCTTTGACTGTGACTCACTCACCCTGTCAGACAGCCCTAATGACTGGCCTGCCCTGGCTCTTCAGCAACAAGGAACTCAGAACTTCTGCCATCCGTGCACCGACTATTAAGACACTCATATCTCTGGGTCATCGACCTCCTTCCTGCGCATCAGACGCTCTCGACTCCCCCTCCAACACCGCCACTGCCACCATCCTTATTTGAGCACCTGATGAATGTTCCTCAACTTATCTTCATAACTGCCACGTGGGATGAATTTCCTCCATGTTCATCTTAAAGCAATGATGGGACAGTAAAGGCCAGATTTTTTTTAACAGAATTTGGTTCGAGTTCATGAGAGTTTCAATAAAGCTTTACTTTGAGCTCACAAGCCTCGATTTTGCTTAGTGCTCCTGGAGCTGTCAGAGTTCAGGCCATGCAAAAGTGCCAAGTTTCACACTGTTTTGCACATGAAACCATAAATCCCTGTCCAGAGCCCCAGGGGCATGAAGGGGAGGTCGCTGCTCAAAAGGTTCATGAACTTGGATAAAGTCGGGCAGGTATCAGAGTTTGTAACAATGTACTAAATTAAGTTCTCTGTAAAACTTTTTCACGAGCCAAGAATACAAAATAGCTAATAAGAACATGAAGGTTTTGCTGAATCAGGCCATTCTTAAAAAAAAAAAAGGCAGCTTTACCATATTTTGTTCTTTATCTTTTTTCAGTTAATTCACTGCATTATTTTCCCTTGGAAAATCCAGAGGCATTATTCTTTAAGGTCATAAAGCAGTTGATATTCTGCAAAATCTTTACAGGTGATATTTGCTTGTACATAATACGAAGTAATAATTTGATAGTATTTCTTACCTGCTCACTTTCAGTTAAAAATTAAATCTAAGTAACAGGAAAATTTTTAGAAATTGCAGCTACCACCTCAAATTCTTTACAGTTCTTGATTGTTAGTTTTCAGTGAAAACCACAACCAGAGTTTTCACTGTGTCATTCCTCTGAAGTTTTAGAGCAAAATTTGCCAGTGAACATTCAGAATGCTCAGAATACAGAATTTAGAATAAAACTGAGGAATAGTTGGTCACCTGTCCTGCGAGCACACAGATAGCACAGTAAAGAAGTCCTTGGTTCATGGTTGCTTTGAATACCAAATTTCAAGGGAAAAGCATACCTTGATGGGCAGATTGGAGAGTTAGTTATGATAAATAACAAGTTACTCCAATGGGAAAGTCAGATTTTCCTGTTTACAGAGCAGGCATTATAAGAAGTCAATGGACAGAGGAGTGGAAATGACTCTGGTTTGATTCATACCAAAGTCACGGATGCGACTGATTCCATGGAAGCTCTTTGGAGCAGCAGCCATCTCTTTCCTTCATATTTAAATATGAAACCTCATTTCACCATATATTTACCACAGACATATCAATAAGTTTCGTAACAAGCAGGATGAGATGTTGTGACAGCAACACTTGAGTGTTTTGCAGGCAGTTGACAAAGTCCTTTACTCACTGGGTGATGGCCATCCCAGGCCAGTGAGGAACCCAGTCCCAGGGCCTTGGAAACATTTCTCTACCCTGGCAGACATTCTTTTGGCCAAAGCAGTCCCCTCTGGACAGGTATGTCCCTGAGATTCATCACTGGGCTCTGGGAGCAGCACCAACAGTTGCTGAGCACACGTTTCCCTCTCCTGCCTGCCCAGCACACACAACTGACGTGACTAAAGAATAGTGAAAAAATGTAAAATCTGAAGGAACCTTTAATCTCTTCAGTTAAAAAGAAAAAAAATGCAACCACTTACTAATGGAATGTTAAGATTGTGTATTAAACCCACAAAAGTCAGAAAAGGAAGGAATTAAAGACTCCCTTGGCTCTTTTAACCCTTCCCTCTGCCTGTGTGCAATCCAGGTTTTTCATTGCAGTCACATAACACCAGGCAAAGGGACATAACCATAGGTGATGTTAAAGGGGGAGCAGGGCTTGTTATGAAGCACAGAAATGGAAACGTTAATAACTACTCACTTTATCTTGTAAAAGTTTAAGGTTCACGATTAAAGAATGGCAAGACACGAAAGAAACAGCAGCATGTTGTTATGGAAGTAAATGAAATATTGAAGAAATGAGCTGTTCCTCTCCGTAAATATTTTGGTTGCAGTGGTATTTATCTCCTGTGAACTAAAATGAAGGTAATATATCAGAGGAAGTCTCTGCCCACATGTAACAGGCAGTTTGTCCTGCACAGAACACCCATATCTGAATTCAAAACCCACTCCTGCAAAAATCAACATGCTCCCCCTCGTTAAGCTTGGAAGCTCTGTACCTGTTGCATTCTGAGTAGCTGCACACTTCCCAATCCTTAACACACACATCCTCTTCATGAGCAAGGAAATATTATTATCCTGGTTTTACAAATGAGAATTCTAGGCACAGAGAGATTAAAGCTGAGCATTTCAAAGCATCCCAGTTAATTAAAATGACTGGAAAATGGGTGTCCAAATTGTTTAGATACCTTTGAAGTCTCAGAATAATTATATTGCTCAAGGTCACACAGGGAGTTTATGGCTGACCCACAACTTGAACCCAGATTTCCAGCGTCCCACTCCAGCACCTTAATCACAAAGGCATCTTTGCTTTCCAATTTAATACTGGCCAGACCTGGTCCACATGCAAAGTGGTTCCCAATGGATGAAACCTGTCATTATGCCATATAATGTAGCCATCTATCTCTACCCTACAGGATAAACAGCAGTGCATTTAGGCATCTCCAAGTTCTTTAAGGTACATATCATTACAAAACACTTGGGAGGCAGGAAGAGCTATTTGAGAATTAGCACACAAGGACAGCGAGGGACTTTTCCAATGGCACATGGCTGAGCAGTTTGCTGTTTCTCCTGTCCTCAGTCTGGTGGCCTCATTCCTCTTTTTCCCGATGCAGTGTTTGACCAGCAGCATTTCCTGTTAAACAGTTTTACCCACCAAAGCTCTCAGCCTGGCTCTGAATTCCACTACCTTTCATGACCTGACCCACTTGACACTGCAGCACCAGTGATGCTGGGTTTTGCCATCAGGCTTGGTAGACTACAGCACAAAACAAACCCTCAAAGTTACTCAGAGCAGCACAGAGACTTCAGCAACAGAGCATATGGTGGAGCAGTCCTCTCCCAAAGAAAAAAACTCAGAAAGGACCTGTTGGAGAGACCTCCCCACATAAAGCAGAATGACACCCACTGGCCTCCCACGCCTCTGGGATTGCTGCATATAAAAGGGTTGTACTTCACAAGCCAGTTTTGATACGCATTAAAAAACCTGGTCCCAATTTCTCCTGAGTATACACTCCAATTAAACACTCCTCTCATTTGGAGCTGCAAGTCAAAAAGCTGCATTTTCCAAATGCTGATTCCTATCGTTGGCACAAAGTCTTCAGGCCTTGGTATGAACAGATGCAGTTACATGAAGCAAAACTTCCCAGATAGGATTCAGTCTTGGGTTCTCCCCAGACACACCAACACCCTCCAGGATGTGGAATGCAATGGAAGACAAAGATCAACATAAAACACACACACACACCTAACACGCTGACTTTTTATCATGGAGGTTGCTAATTTCCCATGCTAAGAACAACCTTTGGAACCAAAATGAATTATGCGTCTCACTCCGAGTGCATCAAAGAGCAGACAGCCTTTTTAAAGGAGTCAAGATCACCTCAGCTGTGCTTTTGTTATCTAGCCCAAGGTTAAGGATTTGGCCTTGGGCTAACAATTGGCTCAGAAAACCGGGATCATGTAATGAGAGTTCCAGGAAGAGAGAAAAACCAAAGCTTGGTAAAGGCACACTCTTCAAAGTGTCCCAGTACTTGACCTTCTTTCCCTCCCCCCCTCAGATGAATGAGGTAAAGAAGAGAGGAACGGAGCCTGAAACCCTGAAGGAAGTACTCACATACAGGAGGAGCTGGAAAGACCTTTCCAGATTCTTCCCAGACACTCACAGAGAAAGGCCTGGCAACAAATTTCCCTCACCACTTCGATGGAAAAGGTGGCAGTAACCCGCTGAGCTCAGTGGGCTCAAGGGGAGAAAGCTCCTGCAAGGGGCAACACCTGGTTTATTTTCTTTGATATAAAACAAAAGTTAAGCTGCTTCTATTTGAAAATTAAACATAAACATTAAAGAAAGGCTAAGACCCTCCAACAGGCGAGAGCTGCAGTGGTTCCCTGCCAGCAGCATGGCCTGCTGGGTTGTAGGGAGCTCTCTGCAAAACATGGATTTTCGGGGGTTTTCTAATGGATTTTTGTTGGTTGGGTTTTTCTCTCAGGACATGCACACAGGAGACACAGACCACTTTCTTAATTTTCGCTGCTGACAAAAGCCAGAAGGCTCCACCCACGCTCCCAACACCATTTTCCCAGGGCTTGGTCCCTCTCTCCAAGGAACTGGCAGTGGGCACGCTCCAGTAAGCCAGCAGGTGTGCAAGAGCTCTCTCTAAATGACTCTGCCCTCTAGGGTACATTTAGGTTATGTTTTCAAAGATGAAAATCTTTTCATCTGCAAACCTGGGAGACTTCTTTACCCAACACGTCAAGAAATAGTTAACAATTAACTATTTCAAAAAAAAAAAAAAAAAGAAAAGGCAAAAAAAAAATAATAATCACCAGACCAGGAAATATGAATCAATTAGTCTTTGATCCTCCCCTCAGTAATAACATCTAGAACATGGGTTACTGCTAATCCTAAGTAACCAAAAATGTTGATGAACTTTAAAAATGCTAGTGGTTAAGAAAAGCAGAACTTCAGTTCTCAGGGTGGAATTCTGAGGCCTCTCCCCAGAGAACGCGAAGAAATTTTCTGTTTAAGACTCTCAGGCTCCCTGGTGTCCTCACGAGATTCCAGCTTTACAGTAACCCTGCTGTAAGTCTGTACAGTAAAAGCACCATAATGACACTAGGTTTGTCATTTGTACAACAGGAATAAAAGAGTAACAATAATGCCAGTATTCTGCAGAACAAAAGTGCTCATTTTTTCACTTAAAGCTACTGGGCCCACCTTTTATTTACAGTGCCAGCGCTGGGAAAACATCTTCCATGTGCATTAGGAATTGGTCCAATAGCAACAGCCTGTGACATCAAAACTGCCTTCATGTTAACATTATGGTGTCAACTAGAAGATCAGGATTCTTCATGAAAATGAACCAAAAAAAGCTCTTAAAATGAGAATCTGCTTGTAAGTACGTTTTTTTCATTCAAAGTAAGAGAAAATGCAGGTAGAAAGGTTGTGTTAGAATTGTCCTAAAAGTAGAATAATTTAAACACAAAGCCAGAGTGATGTTTATAAGAAATAATACAAACCCTGACCATCTTCCTAATTCCTAAGGAGTCAATAACTTCTTTGGTCTGTGAAGTCCCATATGAAGTTACCAATAAGTCATGAGAAAAATGCAAAAGTCAAGTTTATCATGAAATGAATCATTGTTTCTGGCTGTAAAGCAGAGGCTTTTGGTGCAGTTGTAGTCAGATAGCCCTCCCCCCTTCCTCCTCCCATCACCACTGGCCTTGCAATTAAGCTTCAGTATGCCTGTGTGTATATTATTGATGTGGAAACAGCTATTTCCATCACGCCGCAGACATTCTATACTTTTGAAGTCTGTGGTTACAGAGTCATTATTCCATACAACACTTTCCCATCACTGGGGTGTGCAGAATGCCATAAAAAGTGGTTTGTGCAAGTTCCAAGCTACTGGAGTTATGTCAATGGTTACCTTAAATCCATTATTTTCTGTCCGTGGTCACCCTGCCCTCTGAGGATTTGCTTTAATAAAAAGGACTGGATTGTCTGAGAACCAAGTGAGGAGAGCTGTGCTGATTTGCAGATCTGGCGGATATTTCCATCTTTTAATCTGCATATTGTTTCCAGGATGATGATGACAGTAATAATAGTAGTAGTAGTAATAATAAAAAATAATAATAATAATTTGCTTCTCTTTGTAGTGAAACTGCTGGAGTTGAAGGCTCTCTTTTAATGAGCCACACTGAATGAAACAGTGTCCTGCAGTGCAAGAAGTACATGTCAGCTCTCCACTGCCTTGGCATTGTAAGCCAAGTTACAGCACAATATTCATAGTTTTCTTGGTGATCTCCCAGGAAAACCTTCTTAATTTAATCTCTAATGGGATTATCAGCCTCATTAAATTGTAAATCTTCCACAGTCCAGCCGTTGTGGGAACCTGAACTTTCATAATGTTATCAATTCACTGCTCTGATCTTTCTACCTGAAGTCCCCTTAGAAGCTTTTAACGCTTTGAGATTCAAAAGCTTGTGGAGTCCTTCTGCACTTGCCTCACCTACCACTTTTTTCCATGAAAATCCCTGCCTTTTTTTGAACTAAAACCACACAGATCTGCTTCTTCCCACCGCAGCCCTGACCCAGTGGCTCTGCTCTCATTTCTGTGTGGGCAGCCAAGCACATGTTGCAGAGGCCCCAGGTGTGAAGAGCAAACCCACCTCTCAGGAGATGAGAGCCAGGCTGGCCCACTGCAGATTCCCTACCCCTGGAGAAGTCCAAGAGCTCTCAGCCTCTGTTCATCCATCGAGGGCAGCACAAGCCCAGGCAGGTATTGCAGCCGAGTGCCTTCACAGCACTATGGAAATACAGATGCAAACGAGCTCTGGCCCTCAGACTTCTGGCAAGTTACAGACACAGTCCCTGGTGTTACGGGGTGTCTCCTGCTGCACCCAGGGGTGCAAGCCTCCAGACCTTCCCAAACTAAGATCCTGCTGGAGGCTGGGACAAACTGCCTCTGTAAAGGACACAGAACCAGGACAAAACCAGTGTACCTGCTTTGCTAAGTGACCACTGCTCAAGGCTCGCGGACGGAACGTTGCTAAATCCTGGAGGGCACTGACACGTGACTAGATTCCAAAAAGAGAGGAAACTCCTCCTTAGGAAACCATTACTGCTTGTTGCAGGCAAGGCTGTCAGGAATACAGGTAAGGAAGGATTAGTACTGGAGAGACAGGAAAGAAGTAATCTTAAAATACTTTTTGAATTCTTTTTGTGCCCAAGCAAGGCAAAAGTAGTAGACACATACAGTTACTTTGGCACACATCTGCAAAATCTCTTAGGAGAAATAAACAACAAAATTTGGAGTGCAGCAGAGTAAGGTTATGTTCTGAAGGAGCTGGGACTTCTTCCTTGTATACAGTAGTCTAACAAAATAAAACACTGTTGCTTGTATCCAACACATTCCTTACGGCAGTAACACGTACAGTCCAAGTGTCCTTCTGAACTTAGCTTCTTGTTTCTTTCCTATGTAACTAAAAACCAAAGTGGTTTGTGCCTGTAACAATCTTTAAAAATACATTTTAATGCCTTTGGCTTTTCATCATTATTTTGAGGAGCTTAAGTCAACTGGAACAAGATTTGTGGTTCTCGTGTTGTAAGATCACTACATATCAAGATCTCACAGCAGCAGTCTGCCCTACCAAAAGGGGTTGCCTTAATGTAAAGGAGAAGCTAAACATTCCAGATCCATAATTAGATAAATAATACTTCAGGCAAGATATGGCACCTTTAAAAGTGCCTTTTCAGTCTTGGATTTTTCTCTGCTTGTTACTACAGAAACCATCTAGCAACCAAAATCTAACACAGACTCCACCCAAAACAGAGAAAAACAATATAGGCAGAGTAGGCTTTTTCTCCCCCTTTCCCCCCCCCTTCCCCCTCCCTTTTTTTTTTTATTTGAAAGGGTGGGTGAGTGCTAAGGAAAAGTATCTTACTGTGCAAAGGAGAGGAGCATTTTGCATGCAGTTGAAACAGTAAAGCTCTGATTACAGATGGCAGCAATGAAAGCAGGAATGAGTAATGAGCAATGAGAAATGCGTAATGCGGGATGAGGATATAATTTCCACACATCGGCTAAAGAAAGGTTTACACTCTTAAGCAATAAAAACAAACCATTAAGCCAGACCTGCACTGTCAGGAAGTATAAAACAGTTCTTGAAACTCTGCAGTTACTATACAAAAGCTTTTCATAAACTTTTGTTTCCTGATCTTCATAAAACATTAACATCAAGCTGCCATATGGCAATTAGCTGCCTCCTGAAATCAATAAAAAAACAACCAAAAAACCCCCCCAAAAATCTACAATTTAGGAATAGCTATACAATAAAATAGTGCAATAATTATCCTCCTCTAATAGTGTAGCAAAGTGGGTCTAGTATAAATGCAGTCCAGATGAGCTCCTTCTCCAAAGCTGAGAGTACAATAAATCATGTTCCTCTCCAAGCCTCACGATATGGATGTGAGATCTCAGCTGCCTGGCAGGGGGGAGCAGGTGATGGTCTGTGGCCACCCAAACCCCACAGGAGTGGGAAAGGCCTGGTTGTAGTGAGCCCAGGTGAGCAGCAGAGCCGCCCCTGCTCGCTGGGAATGGGCAATGCTCTCGGGAGAGCTTACCTCAGCTGACGATCCTCCCGCGTCATTTTTTATGGTGCTGACCACAGAAGTCCAACTGAATTCTGCGCAAAAATTATCAAGCCACTCGACAAAGCTGCTACTGACTCTCAAAAGGACAAGGAGAGATGCTGATCACATTTGTGTTTAGAGAGATGCTTATCTGAAATGCACAAAGGGTGACATTATCTATCACAATCTCTGCCTAGATTATATAAGTGCCTAGAAGCAAAATGTTTAGGGGCTATAAGGTAACAAAGGCAGTTTTGCCTTCAAAATCTTTTGCTTTTCCTCCTCTTAAGAGGAAAAAAAAAAGCACATTTCTCCTTGTAGATTATTATAACACTAGTAAGTACTAAATAACTAAAGTAAGTACTGGAGTGCTGTGGTGACAGCATACCATTAGTATTTAGCATTATTTAGCAGTCATTACCAGACTTTTAAAAGATGTCAGAAAGCCCAAACCTTTGAGAAGGCCTGTCCGATCATCAGCCCTACCTAAAAGGATTCAGGAACCCAACTCATCTCTAAGAGAATTTTCTACTACTCATCTATGAAAGTTTGTTTTGTTTCTTTTACCTTAAATCCTAAACAAAGTCTTTAGTGCAGCACTCTCAAGTCTCCAATGTAGAGACCGAGGCCAAAAGTTAAGGACTTAAAGATACATTACAAAACTGATTCTGCAGAAATGTACTGACGTGCTGAGCCTCATACAGTGCACATTTCCTCCTCAAAATCAGCGTGGAACTGATGATTCTGTGACTAACACTACTCAGTTATAGAAATGCTTACGAGAGCAGGTCTTAATAGGTTTACAACTCTACATTGGCTTCACAGTGTATTTGACTAAGGATGAGAATCTTTGTCAAGCAACAGGAGGTTTAACTTTGCAAGGAATGCAGCATCACGCCATGACCAGCTACTGCTCATGCATAGACAAGTGCCACAGCCAATTTTTCTGGAAACAAGATTAGCACCAACGTGTTCTCATGCCTTACAGGACAAGTCAAGCAGTCACCACTCTGTAAAAAGCCTCCCTCAGTCTCGTTACACATGAAGGAGCTGTGAAACTTGAGCCTTGTAACACCGGAGTTGAGGATCTGGTTGGAAGTGCTGTGGGTTCTTTACAGTTTTCAGTGGGTTTGGGATCATACCTTCCCTGCTCATCATCACATTTTCAGCACTTTACACCCAGCTTTCACAGGCTTAGGTTTTACAGTGCACTAACACAGCTGTGACTTGACTGGCACAGCCACACACCACAGTGAACAAATTCTCACATCCTGGGACCGACGCCCTTGCCAAAGCAACAGCCATAAACTCATCCATCACCAGGAAAGGTGGAAGCAAGCAAAAGGCAAACTTAACTTCCCCACTAAAAATATTAGACCCAAGAATGGCACCAGAAAAACCACCTGGAGGTTGTCCACTCAGTCAACTCATGGGCTACTACGTAGTATCAGCATGACCAACATCAGCTACCTCTCAAAAACAAGCAGAGCCAAACTGCAGAGTGGTGGACTGTTCTCTAATAGCTGTTGAAAATACTGCTGGTACAAAGAAATACATAAGTTTTTATCTCGCCACAGCAGCTTACAGTCTAAGGTATTTTTAAGCTCACAAGATAAAAAGCAGAGGCAGCCAACAGGAAATCAGATTTTCTCTCCTATCCTCTGCACCCACTGATTTTTGTGATGATTATTAGCAGTAGAGAGCTGTTCTACAAGAAGACCTGCTGATCAAGTTAGCCTTTCTGATCATCTCTTCTATTTAGTACCTTCGCTGCAGCCCAGATGATTCTGGCAAAAAAAAAACAAAACTGAAAGATTCTGGGGAGAGTCATGAGAAAGAAAAGGGTTTTGTTAATAAGAAGTAAGAGGCCCAAATCAGAGATCCCCAGAGTTGACTTAGAAAGGTCTCTAAAGGGCCCGTTGCACACGTGGCTTTAGGACTTGCTGCCTCAGTTCACCAAACCCAGAAGTGGATCCACACCAGAGCTCAAGGGGATGACCAAGGAGCCCATTTAAGCCACTTTCCCCCTCTGCTATTTCAGCTCAGCTTCCCCAGTGACCTGACTGCCAGACCAGGCTTGCACCACACAACAGGCACCGTCAGGAGCAGCTTTGATGCTGCGTTTGCCAACTGCAAATCACGCCTTTGCCCCTCACGGGAAGGATTTAAAAAGCAAAAAAGATGTAACCACAAGTTGCTCTTGTGATGGCTGCACAGGTGAACTGTTTTTTTTATAGGCTGGACTTTTCAGAAAGAAATATCAGAGTTCTATGATTTATTATCTGCAATAGATTTAAACATTCGGGAAGGAAAAAAAAAAAGTTTCAAACACAAAACCCTGGAAATGAAGAGATGCTGATCTGCCAAAGAGCAAACCCATCAGCTGAGGTTAGAGAGGAGGCTGCACATGACAAGAGCTCACTGTATGCAGGGCAAAAATTGCAGATTAACTTCACTATAACACTCCACAGAAGTGAGCTCTCCTCTGAGGTGAGGAAGTATGCAATGCTTTTCCAACTGTTAAAGACAAGGGCTGGTACAAATAAGGTTAAGTATCCCTCTTTAGCATAGATAATCACAGAAAAAAAGGATGACATTTTAGCTTTTATTATTTTATATTTGGCCAGGACTTTTAAAGGAAGGACTTTTAAAGGAAACATCAAACATTCACTTTTCTGTAGGTCTAGAAAGGATTCAGACTTCCCCCACCCCCGCCTCCCATAGGATTTCTATTGGCCCTTCTTATATTCACGCCGCAAATTAGTTGGGAATAGCAGTATTTATACTAGATCAGCAACGTCTGGTTCTTATCCAAATGTTCCACCTAAAGAGGATGCCAGTTCTCATGGATTGGACAGCCCACCCTGCAGCATTCCTGAGAATTGTACAATATAATCTTGAAAGTCAGCAGAGTGGATTATCCACTTTTTTCTGGACTTGAACTTGTGACCTTAACAGTAGCACAGCAGAAAGCAAATGTGCTATGCACTTTGCCATAGTAACCTTCCATGTATTCTTTTCAACTTAAATACACACAATTGAAACAGCTACAATTTTGGAAAATTATTTACAAACCCTATATTTTTTTCTTTTTTGATTACATATAAATACAAATTAGCTATTCTTCTAAAAAGTGGTTATAATAGTAAATAAATACAAAATAAGAATCTGACCATTATACTTCATGTGCTGGGGTTAAACCCATATAAAATGTACAACTAAAATACATTTAAAATCTTTAAAGGAATATTTCTCTGATTAAAATATTTGTTTTCCCAACTTTTTCGTAGACATAAATATATTTTCAAAATAGTTGTGTTTTTTTTTCTTTCCATTTCATTACATAAATAAAGTCTTCATTGGGAAATATTAAAGTGTCAGCTATTTCTTTTTTTTTTTTTCTTTTTTTTTTGCATTTGTCTAATATATTTGCTGTGTCAGCGGCACCCACAACCCTCCACGACCATATCTTGGTAGTTCTTTAATACAACTTTTTCATTTTCATCAAGGTAGAGCATGGAAATAGCACTCAGTTCTGTCGGCACACAGCAAGCCTTGGGGATTTTGGAATTCACTGAATTGACCAAAGTCTGAACAATGGCATGGTTTGTTGAGTTTAGATGGTCTGCCAGTGGAAAAGGACATTCCCCATGGCAGTAAAAGGCACTATACCCCGGCGGGGCCACAATCCAGTCATTCCACCCCACATCATTGAAGTCCACATACAACGGATGCCTTTTGCAACTGTATTTGTGGCGTTTACGCTGTTTGTGTTTCGCTTGACGCTTTTCTCTTTTATGGAGCGGGTGTCCCTTGCCATCATGCCCAAACGTTACTAACAATGGCCTGAGCTGAGACCAGCTATCTTCATCCTGATGTAAAGACCTGCTAATCCTAACGTGCCTCTTGGAGGCACTGTTCTCTTTGTCCAAGTGAACCACCTCTACCACAAACCCATGATTAGGTTGTCCATGTGCAATCCACCTCAAAACAGCGGGCGTTACATCAAAACTTTCCCATTTACTTGCATTATGATGCACCAACCTGGTGTCCAAAAGTCTTGTGACAGGGTCCTTAGAGGTGGCTGTGGCTGGCTTTATAATTTCATAAATATTAATACGGTGATGGTAGCTGCTGTTGTTCTCAAAGGCTCCGTGCACCTGTTGCCGAAAAATCTGGAGTTCAGCTGAGGTGATAGACTCCTCGGTAGGGATGGAAGTTAAATTAAAGAAGAAACGCCGTGTTGTTTTCCCACTCGTTTCTGGCAGTTCTTCCAAAACTTCTAATGTGATTAAACAGGGAAAATAAAAAAAAAAAAAAAAAAAAGAGAGAAAAAAGGAAAAAAAATCAGGAACTGAGACAAGCAACCAAACCCCCTCAAGACAAGCTGCTGTTGGCAGCCTCCAAATGACAGCTAACACATGTGGCACACAAGATCTGAAAGACTTTCCAGCAGAAAATATCGTCACCCTTGTCTTTCTGTTTGTTTTACAAGCACATATAGCATCAAGTCAAAAATGCTTCATTCATTGTTACACATTTGGATTGAATACTGGTGCCCTTTGCGTTCCACGTGCTTATCATAAGTGGCAAGAAATTTTGAATTAATTTGGAATTCAAGGATGGGGAGAGAAAACCCAAGCCCTATAGTTAGTGGGGAACCATTAAGAACAGTTGAGGACTTTGGGTAACTATTGCATTTCTGCTTTTTTCAAGAATACAGCTCTAACATCAGTCCCTTAAACTCTATTCTGAAAAACATTACTCTGCAATTTAGGTGACTTACAAAGCTAAACTTATGGATTTTTGTATCTTTAGTTAGAGACTGTGAACTCAGCATCTGTAATGGTACTTTGCAAAGTACACTCTAGTATTTACCCAAAAGGGCCATAAAGAACAGCAGGAAGATTCAACTACTAAAAAAAAAAGAGGTGGATGGTAAAGGGATAACGAAAGTCACCTCCAAACAACAAGTTTTCAAAACCACCACAAACAAAAATTCAAGAAGTCACTAAACCCCAGGCCATTCTCACTTTTGAGTCAACAAATTACTGAATGGAGCTCCAGAGGGAGTAAAACATACCTAGGGCTGCTAAGAAGTACATTGTTGCTACAGACATTGAAGAAATTAGAAGTATTTGCCAAAACAAAGCTCCCTCAAGTCATGTTTTTTAATGATGGTGCTAAGCGTGCTGGAGAAAAGAAAAAAAAAAATCACTTTCTAAGGGGAAGGCATAACTGCTGTCAGCAGTTCTCAGTCATGCAACCATTCCCCATTGAATCCACTACAACTTTTTGCATAAGGTAAGACTCAGTCTTAGTATTTCAGGACCAGACCAACATCTGTAAATATGCAGGTATCTTGAATGGTCACTAGACAAACTTACGCTTTCAAGAAGCCACTAATAAAGAGTGAGAACTCAGTGAGAAAATGGGAGCCACACTTTCTAAACTTTGTGAAAGTTACAAAATTGCTTTCCTAACAAAACCAGCCCTTGCTGTAACGGTATGACTACTTCAAACTGCAGATTTTTACATTTGCCTAAACATTATCAACTTTGCCCTTTCAGCTCCTCTCTGGGTCAGCCCCTTGCCTACCATACTTGGGTTTAATGGGAATGACCCACACACTGGCTTTTCCCCATTTACTGCCAGGTGTTTACTTCCCATGCAGGGAAACGCTGAAGAGGAGAGGTTAGATTTCATCATTCATCTCCTTTCCCGCGACAAGGCTTTCCATTAAACAGCACATCCACTTCTCCGAGGCCACCTCCTTCATCCATCAGAAACTGAAATACTAATGGATTTCTTTTCTTGACACAGTTTCATGCTAAAAGCATGGGAAAACTGCATTTTCATGACTTTTGCAGCGGGGCCACTGCATGCCAACCCCGGAGGCCAGCAGCCAGGAACAATTACAACCTGGGGAAACGTTTCCCGAAAAGCACGTGAGCGACACGTGCCCCACCAGCTCCGCGGGCCTACCCGTGCCGTGGCTGATCCCCCAGCCACTATTTTGGCTACAAGAGCCAGAAAACGCACCCAAATGCTGAGTAGGGCCGTTTCAGAGGGTCGGCTGCCTCGGTGGGCTGCAGGTGAGGAGGGGCTGCAGAGGTGCTGCTGGAGGCACCGCAGATGAGAGCCAAACCCCGGGATGCCGTGGCGTGAGTCCGGCTACATCGCTCCTCGACGGCAGCGCCCGAGGAGGTCGCGATTGATTGTCTCATTGATCTCTCACGGGGATTAGATAAGGATTAGAAGCCTCCGCAGCGGCACGGCTCAGCCGCGCATTAAGGAGCCTTTGCTGCTTTCCAGCCTCGCAGGAGAGCGGCGCTCTGTGGGAACGCTTAACGCGGAGCGGGTTTAGCGGGAAAAGCCAATAAACGGGAGCGCCCCGTCGGCGGAGGGAGTGGGGAAACGGGAGGCCAAAGATCCCAGCCGAGCCCGTCGGGCATTCGGCGCCCGTCCCGAAGCGCC